>NW_016158170.1:48235-128455 GCF_001687245.7 Rhagoletis zephyria
TTCGAGATCCTTCCCCGCAAAGTACAATTTTTTTTATATTTTTACAAAAAAAATTGAAAAAATCGGTAATGATTGTTCGTTATCTTTGAATCTACAGGGCCTAGCAAAAAGTGTTGTCTTATAAAAAATTTTATTACCTTTTAAAGGCTTCAAACCGTTTTGGAATTGCTTAATTCGTTCTTGAGATATATATGATTAAGTGGACCCAATTTTTTATTTTTTTGCAAAAACGGTAAATTGCAAATATCTCAAAAACGGTACCATAGAATTAAAAATAACCTTGATTTTCGGAATCAGGGGGTGATTTTACATAAGAATTACATAACAGCGTTTCTGGTAAAGAGAAAAAGTTGAAATTTGTGGTCCAGTGTTATTTGTACAATTTTTAATTTTTTTTGAGTAAAACAAATCGTTTCTTGGTACTGAATCCAAATCTGGCCTCACAATTGCTCTATCACTAGAAGTTTTTGGTGCTTTTTGAAAATGAAAAGGTGGCAACACTGATCTTTGCACACTCAGCTACAGCCATGCTTGTGAATGTGTTTTCAAATGTTGAGTTTGAATTAACACCACATTTCGCTGTGTTGATGCCGTCAATTCATAAGATTTACTCTCTCTCTGAGAGACACCCTTATGCCTATTGGCATATTGAGGCAAACATTTTCTATTTTGGTTTAGATTTTAAACAAAATTTTCTATATATGAAACTTAGAAACTAGAATTAAAACATTTTGGATTGATTTTTAAACAAATAGGGCCTATATTTGAAACCACGAACTTTTTGGTTTTAATTTAAAACCTCTCATAGTAAAACACCATTTTCTCGGCTGCTTGGACTAAAATTCAAACCAGAAATATTAAAACTTGCTTAAAATTATTGACTGGTTTAAAAAGTAGACTATAAAAGATTAAAAAGGCAGCAGTCTCAGCTCGGTTTAAAAATTAAACCCAAATGTTTGACCGTGTGCACTTTGACCGAAGTACTAGATCGAAAAAAGAAGTACTGTACTTCCGAAAGAAGCACGGTTGGTCACATTATGTATATGGGGCGCTCCATCCCAAAATGGACGGGGTTCACATTTCATGTGTTTGATTTGTTTAAAATTTTTAGGGTTGATGGATAAACATAAATATGAAATTTGAGCTTGATAAATAATAATAATAATAATAGATTGGCGCGTACACATATGTTAGTGTTTGGCCGAGCTTCTCCTCCGATTTGTGGCGTGCGCCTTGATGTTGTCACACAAAGCGGAGGGACCTACAGTTTTACGCCGACTCCGAACGGCGATTGTATTTTTATGAGAAGCTGTTTTTCATGGCAGAAATACACTCGGAGGTTTGCCATTGCCTGCCGAGTTTTTGAAAATATGGTATTTAAAAAAAAAAATTGAAAAAAATTTACAATGCTAGCTCTGAGTGTTCCGCAATATTTAAGTATAGTATTTTGGGGTGCACCTACAATAAAATACAAATTTTAGGAATCTTATTTTTATGGTTTTTGTTGTTGAATAGACCATATTTTTATACAAAATTGGCGGAAAAATATTAGAAAAAAAAATTTTGCATATATTGTGAAAAATTTGCTGTGCCAATTCTTTGTTCCGGCAGTGTACATATAATACTTACATACATACTGAGGTCGAAAAAATTTTAGTCGCCCCAAATTTTGAGAAGCTCTCAGAATAACTTTTTTTTTTAGTTATTTAATTTGAGTTTTTTTATAAACATATAGTTATAGTTTTATTCTCCAATAAAAGCCGTATAAGTCGAAGTTTCAAACTTTCTGCAAAGTTGAAAAATTTAGTAAACTTTCTTAAAAAGTTCGAGCTTTTTTAATTCGATTCCCTAGAAAGATTTTAGGTATGCAGTATTGTACCACACTCAGTTCTAGTATAATAAAGTGCAAGTTTCAAGTGGCTAAAAAAAAATTTTTTTTTCTTGAAAAATTTTTCACATATAGATAAATTTTTTAATTAAAAAAAATAGTTTTTGAAAATATGGTATTTAAAAAGAAATTGAAAAAATTTACAATGCTAGCTCTGACTGTTCCGCAATATTTAAGTATAGTATTTCGGGGTGCACCTACAATAATTTCAGTTATTGATTAAAATGAAAACATTACAAATTTACAATTTTTTTTAAATTTTGTTTTTAGAATTTCTTTGAGTACGCAGTTTTGTAGCTCAGCAAGTTTTAAGCTACTGCGTTGATTTTTAATATTTTTTATGCTGACGGCTTTTTGCACCTTTTTCTTATGGAAGAAAATGCGCAAAACCGTTTTCAAAGAACAAATTAAAAAAACTAACGCTAGTTTTGCAATCGCTTAAAACTTGCACTGTATGATACTAAAATTTAATGGGCTACAAAACTGCACACTCAAAAAAATTGTAAATTTGTAATGTTCTCATTTGCCCAACTTCGGTGTAAAAAAAATTCATAACTGAAATTATTGTAGAGTGCACCCCGAAATACTAGACTTGAATATTGCGCAACACCCAGAGCTACCATTTGATGTGTGTAAGTGTGATTTTTTCAAATTTTTTTCCCGCCCGTTCTCGAGATATTTGAAAAACTATTACATCGATTTGTTTTTGTGCTGTAAAGTTTTTAAAATTGAATTAATCCAGCTCAAATTTCATATTTATTTATTATTTATGTTTATCCATCAACCCTAAAAATTTGAAACAAATCCAACACATGAAATGTGAACCCCGCCATTTTGGTTGGTTTTCCCTCTCCATTTTCCCATTAACTATTCATAATAGAGCAGTTTCTTCACTTACCCTTCCGGTCGCATATTTTTTAACCGACCTTGCTGAACTCGGATAAATGGCCGAGTTTGTGTTGTTGCTTTGCATGTACTTCGTCATTTAACCCATTTCACCCCAGAGCAGCGAATCCAACTCGTGGGGAATTCCCCGATTCGCGGGGAATTTCAGTTTGCGTGGGGAATCGGGGAATGGACCGTTTTTTTGGGGAATTTCGGTTTACGTGGGGAACCGGGGGATGAACTGGTTTTTTTGTGAGGAATTAGGTGTGACTTACTTTTTTTCTTTTTTCCTTCACTAATGTCATAATGAGTTAAAAAAGTTGCATAAGAAATAACACTGCAACTAAAAGTACTGATTTTGCACACCTGCCAATTATGCAAATAACCGTTGATTTTTAAGGATTATCTTTGTCGCATTTGCTTTCCTATAGTGAACGAAACAATTTATTTTTATATGGAAGAAAACTGCAACCAACACCAAACAAAATTCCAAATGGAAAATTTTTAGCCGCTTGAAACTTGCACTTTATTATACTAGAACTGAGTGTGGTACAATACTGCATACCTAAATCGAATTAAAAAAGCTCGAACTTTTTAAGAAAGTTTACTGAATTTTTCAACATTGCAGAAAGTTTGAAACTTCGATTTATACGGCTTTTATTGGAGAATAAAACTATAACTATATCTTTATAAAAAAACTCAAATTAAATAACTAAAAAAAAATTATTCTGAGAGCTTCTCAAAATTTGGGGCGACTAAAATTTTTTCGACCTCAGTATGTATGTAAGTATTATATGTACACTGCTGGAACAAAGTATTGGCACAGCAAATTTTTCACAATATATGCAAAATTTTTTATTCTAATATTTTTCCGCCAATTTTGTAAAAAAATATGGCCTATTCAACAACAAAAACCATAAAAATAAAATTCCTAAACTTTGTACAAAACTCGCGAAAATTCAGTAAACTTTCATCAAAGTTTTCAACTTTTTAAACAGATTTTTTAGAATCTTTTTGAGTATGCAGTTTTGCAGCCCATTAAATTCTAGTAAAAAATGCAAGTTCGGAGTTAGTCAAAAATCGCGTTGATTTTCCATATAAAGTATTTTTGAGAAAAATTTTTTGTATCAAAAATCAACCGTGATTCCTAGATACTTAAAACTTGCACTTTATTATAATAAAATTGATTGGGCTGTAAATCTGCATACCCAAAAACATTCTAAAAATCTGATTAAAAAGTTGAAAATTTTCCTGAAAATTTGCTGAATTTTCGACAGTTTTACATAAAGTTTAGGAATTATATTTTTATGTTTTTTATTGTAAAATGAGCTATATTTTTAAATGAAATTAGCGGAAAAATATAAGAATGAAAATTGTTGCATATATTGTGAAAAATTTGCCGTGCCAATACTTTGTTCAGGCAGTGTATATTTTCTATTTTTTATTTGTTCAATAACTTTACAAAAGTTTGGGTTGATTTATGAATACATAGACAAGTAAAATTTAGAAATAAAATAAACAGAAAGACCAGCAAAATATATCAAAATACAAACTTTTTTTTTTTTAATAAGGACCCTGCAAACAAAATTTTCCGAAATCTTAACGATATCTTTAGGAGTATCTCATTTCTGTAACGATTTTTTACGAATCTTCAAGGAAAATTATATGAAGTGATTAACACGAACTCGTAAAGAAATTTCTGTACGAAAAATAAAGAAAATTATGAAAAAATTCTGCAAGAAATTCTTCACATAGCAGCATTATTTTCACTGCTTTACCGATTTTCTTCCGAAATTTCGTAAAAGGATCGAAGTGTGCACAGTATAGTTTCATTTTAGAAAATTCGGCAAAAAATCGGATAAGACCTTTACGAATTCTCTAAAGTTTCTCTACAACTCAGAATACTCTGAAAATATAGTTTGCAGGGAAGATATCTATAGGTGGGGAATTTTACGAAATTTCGGGAAAATAGGGGAATTTCGCAGTCGAAATCGGGGAATTCTCAAAAATTAGTTGGCTGCCCTATCCCAGAGGTAAAAAATTTTGCATATTTTTTAGTAAAGTAGTACATGAGCTATTTTAGGCCTAAAAACGATGCAGAAGTGATAAAAAAAAATGATAGTCGCATTGGGCTTCCTAGGGTGCGTCGTTTCGAAAACGCAACGTTGGGAGAATCCACTACTATTACCTTGGGCGAGACAATATATCAAAAAAGGTTGAAAAACACTCTGTTTAGGCAATTCAAACCTAAACTATATTTTTATTTTATAAAAATATGAAATTTAGTTTGTTTTAAATGAGTAATTTAGTTAATTAAATATGTAATAAATAATAAATTTTTATGTTGGTTTGTGATAATCATCAAAACATTTGGTATGGAATGCTATAATGAGTCTTTCATCTGACGCAGACTTTTTTGTTTTGAAATAAGGTAATGTCAGGTATGCTGACCAACAGAAAAAACGCCCGAGAATTTACCAGAGAGCTAGGCGACTTAGGGAGGGTTTCAAAACTAGGGCGAACTTCTGTGAGAACAACCATGGGGACCTAGTGACCGATGTCAGGAACGGACATAAATAAAAAAAATAAATAAATAAATTGGAGGGAACACTTTTCCACCCCACTGAATGGTAGAATCACTGAAAGTTGTGCAAAAGACGAACCCAAGCCCTCAGTCGATGATGACGGAGTGCATGTTCTACGCTAGAGCTGGGATATTATCGATAGTAACATCGATAGTTAAAAACTGTCGCCACTATCGATCGTTTTTGAAAACTATCGATGTCAGTTTTAGCAAGACTTCAGAATGTCTCTTCATTACATCTCTACATTAATTAATTTTTTTTTATGCAAGAAAATTCACAACACAGTCGGGAAAAATAAAAATTAAGTCACTGGGATTTTTAGCAACTATAAGCTTACACTGAGTTATAGTAAAATTTAATAAGCTATAAAACTGCTTACACAAAATTTTTATAGAAACTCGAATTAAAAAGCTTGAATTTTTTATTATATGGTAGTTTTTTATGTTTTGTAAATATTTTATAAAAAATTAGCAGACACTAAATAAACAAAAAAAGTAGTCAAAACTGCTAAAAAATATTGTGGTGCTATTATTTTGAGCAGTACTATATTCGTTTTCTTATAAAATGGTAAAATGTTAATAATTTCCCTTGTACGGATTTTGATATGCGCCTCCGCATTTGATCTCAGTTGAACTTTTATACGAATGAGTTGTCAATTTAAACGAATATCTTTTATTTTTTTGTTTTGTAGTATTATAAATGTATTTTTATAGCGAATTTCACTTCTTTGCACTTTAAAAGGGACAAACACAATCCGATTTTAATTTTGCCATATAAAAAATAAATTCACATTTTGCCTGTCGCTATTCAAGGGGATGCAAGGTAAGGTAAGTTATATAATTCAGACGCATAAATTAATAAGTTTATTTTATTATTATAAAAAGTTATTTTTGATGTACTCAAATCAAAAAAAAATATACAATCTCTTTAATTTACAAAGTAGTTTATAAATTTTATAAATTTATTAATTATGTAATTTTCAAGCAATTGAGCATTTCAATTCAATACCTTCACGACGATAGTACTATCGATACTATCGACGTTTTCAACTATCGTTTCGAAAACTATCGAGTGGCGGTACTATCGATAGTATCCCAGCTCAATTGTACGCCTTACTATGACGAGGTACGAATAGTAATTACACGGCTTAAAAACAACAAAGCTGCTGGACCTGATGACCTTCCAGCTCAGCTATTCAAGTACGGCGGCGAGGGGCTGATAAGGTGCATTCATCAGCTCTTATACCGATCCGCCCAATCCATAAGAAAGGCAACCCCGCCGTACCCGCCAACTACCGCTGAGCTTTATAAGCATAGGTTACAAGGTCTTATCGATCGTATGATGTGAGAGACTGAAGCCTACCGTCAACGAACTGATTGGCCCTATCAGTGTGGCTTTACACCTGGCAAATCCACCATAGACCAGGTATGCACAAAACGCCAACTCTCGGAAAATACCAGCGAGGAAAGGATCGACACTCACCATCTATTTGTCCACTTTAAAGCCACTTCCGATAGCACTAAAATGACTATAAGCATCCCAGTGAAACTGATACGGCTGTGTAAAATGACGTTGAGTAATACCACCAGCTCCGTCAGAATTGGCAAAGACCTCTCCGACCCGTTTGCTATCAAACGCCGTTTCAGACTTTCTTTAATCTTATGAAGATGATAATAAGAAGTGCAGAACTGAGCCGCTCAGGAACAATTTTTAACAAGAGCGCACAATTGCTGGCGTATTCTGATGACATCGACATCATCAGTAACCGCCAAGTCTGTTCTGCCGTTTTCAAGGTGGATGAAGAAGCAAAGCGATTGGGTCTCGTGGTCAGCGAGGACTGGACGAAGTATCTCCGGTCATCAAACAAACAGTCAGCGCATTCGCGCCTTGGCATCCACGTTACTGTTGACAGTTATAATTTTAAGAAAGTAGAGCACTTCCTTTACTTGGGAACCAGCAATAACACCAATAATAATGTCAGTATTTAAATCAAACGCAGAATCGCTCTTGCCAAAAAGTGCTACTTTGCACTGAGTAGCAATTCAGGAGTAAAGTCCTCTCTCAACGTACGAAGACCACACTCCATAAGTCACTCATCATGCCCATGCTGTTATATGGCTCAGAAGCATGGACAATGACAACATCAGTTAAGGCGGCTCTTGGAGTATTCTAAATAAAGATTTTGCGGAAAATTTACGAGCCTTTACGCTTTGGCGATGACGAGTACTGCATACAATGAAACGATGAGCTATATGAGCTTTACAACGACATACATAGACATGGTGTATCGAATTAAAATACAGCGGCTAAGATGGCTTGGCCATGTCGTTCGAATGGACTCCGCCGCTCCAGCTCTCTTAGTATTCAACTCGGAACCCGCTAGTAGTAGCAGAGGAAGAGGGAGTCCCCCACTGTGATGGAAAGACCTAGCGAACAAGTACTTTGCTTGAATTGGCGCTATTGCATTAACGGTTGTAGTAGTGGCTTGTCCCAACGTTGCGTTTTCGCAACACCTACATTTACACATACCCCAGACGCTGTAGGTAAAACTTATTTGGCGGATGTATGCACGGGAAGTTAATTGGGCCTTTTTACCAAACTAGTAAAATATGAAGGTCAAGCTACCAATTGGCATAATCTATTGTGAGATTTCTGCAGCTTATATATTTTAAAAAAAATTTTAGTTCTGCTGTTGCGTACGATTAGCTACATATTTCGGGATAGATACGTGCATGGTAACTTCACAACGGTGTTGTTTGTTTGTTCCAATCACTTTTCGGCAGAAAATTTTCAGCCTCTGTCTATGAACTATAACAAGGAGCTACAAGAATGAGGAAATTTGTATACTTCCCTCTTCATGGCTACATCATGCGTTATCACCAGGGAACGGATTTTATGGAAATTGCCTTTTTTCTGTAAAAGGAATAGAGTATATTCGATTAAGAATGTCCATGATTTAGCTTTCCCTGATTCCATATATACACATTTGATGTTGCCTTTTTTAAGATATACATATTTATGCCTTCTTTTGTCTATTGTTCCTTTAATCAAGTGATTATAGCGAGGGAAAAGCCCTTATTCCTGATAATATACAAGTTTCGAACGTTCCATATTTAAATTGGGCGCCACTTGTATCAACTTATGTCGAGCGTACGTTTAGTACATTCAAGGCTGTGTTCTGTTCCAAAAAAATCAAATTGATAACGAAGAAAATCGATTGATAAATAAAGAAGTTATAAGTGGTCATTTGAAAATGCGCAAAGATTTTTTGTATGAACACAAGTAAGAAAGTCTAAGTTCGGGCGGAGCCGAACATTAAATACCCGGCGTATTAATTATATGTTTTCCACCTTTCCGAAAGCTACCGCTACATGATAAGCCGGCGTGTATAAATTTTAAGTAAACTAGCGTCCTTAAATTTCAAAATATTGAAATTTCAAGCATTTCTGAAATTTACCGTTATATGAAAAGCGGCCGTAATTTTAGTCCGATTTCAACAATTTTCAATGGTTTACTTTTATGTGGCAAGCACAATAACCATACCGAGTTTGGTACAAATTGCTAGAACGGTTAGCGAGATACATATACGTGATCATAAGTGGGCGGTGCCACGCCCATTTTCCAAAATTTTATCATAAACGTATTTCCTGGCAAAGAATTGTTGCAACCATCATTTTGAATAAATTAGCTTTAATATTTACTGATTTATCGAGGATTTCGTATTTCTCGAAATTACCGTTATATGGGATGTGGGCGTGGTTATTGTCCGATTTTAAAAATTTTCGGCCATTTGGTATGCTGTACCAGGGCCAACAACTGTGCCAAGCTGTGCAGCGGTTACCAAGATATACACATGTAACCATAAGTGGGCGTGGCTACGCCCATTTTCAAAAAAAGGTCATATTCTTATTTTTCGTATAAAATTTAATATAAATATCAATTTTGAGTGAATTATCTTCAGTAGTTAGTAAAATATCGCAGTTTTTGTATTTCTGAAAATTACCGTTATATGGGAGGTAGGCGTGGTTATTGTCCGATTTTAATTTCGGCCATTTGGTATGCTGTACCAGGGCCAACAACTGTGCCAAGCTGTGCAGCGGTTACCAAGATATACACATGTAACCATAAGTGGGCGTGGCTACGCCCATTTTCAAAAAAAGGTCATATTCTTATTTTTCGTATAAAATTTAATATAAATATCAATTTTGAGTGAATTATCTTCAGTAGTTAGTAAAATATCGCAGTTTTCGTTTTTCTTAAAATTACCGTTATATGGGAGGTAGGCGTGGTTATTGTCCGATTTCGCCCATTTTCAATACCATCCGTCCTACGCCCNATTTCTCTTTTCATTCTGATCATTTATGTATACATTTGTCTATATCTATCTCGATTCGTTTTGCCTGTTACAAACAACCGTTATGTGAACAAAGTTATAATACCCTTGTGCACAAGTGCGCTCGGGTATAAAAATGAGCAGGAAAGAATGTTACTCATACGCCATGTATACCTGAAAACATCTTGGAAACTTATCCATAGAATAAAAAATGATGTAACTCGATTTTCGGAATCAGCGATCAATTCTATATAGGAATTGGATATGTAGTGGCGTCCATTGAACATTTTTCTGTAAACCAGTGTTATTTTTCAGTTTTTGTCTTTTTTAGTGCCTTCTTTTGCCTTTTTTGCTATTTCCAGTGCCTTTTCCTGCCTATTTCTCTATTTTATTTTGCCTTTTCCAACCTATTTCGTTATTTTGTTTTGCCTTTTTTTATAGGTTTTTAGGTTCTTAAAATTCGTTCCCTGGTTTTAAGTTTATGCTTCCATGGTGCTTTCATTGACGGTAAGCTACTTTTTAACTATTCCTTTGTTCATATTTCCACTAAAGAAGATCCAAATTCAAGCAACATCCTAATATCCAAATTTCCAGATATAATAATACATATATCATGTAAGCTAGTGCCAAATTTGTTTGCGGCAATATTACGTTCAAATTGGCCCCATTTAAATTGTTAAATGAAAAAGAGCTTTTTGTTAAACACAATCGTTCACACTGAATATTTGGAGTTCATTTTGAAGGTTGTTTGACTTCAAATAAAAATAAAACAATATTTAAAATCAATATTAGATTTGTTCCACAAACTAATACTTGAAGAAAAACTCGAACAAAGTTCAAACTGTCAGCGTATATCAAACGAACTCTAAAACTTACTTGTGAAACGCGTATGTCTGACTCGAAGTGACTTCGAGTAGCTTGTGGAACAAACCTATTTTACAAGCCTTTATTTAACTTCACTTGTATGTATGTATGTATGTCCTGGAACTTTGCAATCAATATTTAACAAACTTCCCGATGAGCTACAGACCTGAGACTTTAAACTTAGTTTAGAACTCAAGGACAATGCAATATAAAAGATGACTTAGTCCGCTAGCTGGCGCAGGAGTCGAGATATTTGTAATTTATAGTCTGATGTGGTTCATGTTTAGAACATATATTACTTGTATGAAAAGAAATAAATCCACAAAAAATTTTGCGGATAGGTGGCGCAGGAGTCGAGATATTTGGAAAAACCATATTTATGATCTGATTATGTTCACATTTAGAATGCATATTGGTTACATGAAAAGAAATAACCGCACACAAAAAATTTTGCATTTATGTGGCGTATGAGTCTATATAATTAAAAAATCGGAATCTGTGCTCCGATACAAGGAATGTCAACCGAGTAGGACGTGTTTTTGCGTGCTCCTAAATAATTGCATTTATCTTCGGAAATACTGAAATTTGCCAAAAGTAGCTGCTTTACCGGTGAACGTGTGTGCTGTGTGTTGTTTCTTTTGCCGATACCCGTGCAATAAATTACCTGTCCTGTGTTACCGCCCGCTGTAGCTGATAGCTAAATAAGCAAAATAGCAACAATGTCGGTAACGCGCAAAAATTCAACAAGAAAACCTGCATCCCCCTCTAAAACTCCTCTCACACCCGCATCAGCTGTATACGACAGAATGGAGAAGAAATTTGAAGAACAGAGAGATGAAATCGTAAAACAGTTGACTGCAGTAATGATGGCATCAGAAGAGAGGGTAATGCAGAAGATTGGTGAGCTGGCTGCTGAAGCGGCAAACTTGAAGCTAACAATAGCAGCAATCGAGAAAAGAGTGACTGCAGTGGAGAACGCGTGCGCTGATGTTCTCACTCTTCGTAGTGAGTTGATTGCTACTCAGGCTCAGCTAAGTACTCTTGAAGGCAGCGCTGTTTCAACAGACCTGATAATCAACGAAATACCTCAAACAGCGGGTGAGTGTTTGCCTGAACTCTTTTCGAAGATTTGCAGTGCGGCTCAGCATAAACCTCCACCTTTGCGTGATGCTTTTCGGCTGCGGAATGCAAAAACTAATGGACAAAAAAATAGTAGTGTTTGTCCAATTGTTGTTAAGCTGTTCTCTGCGCCTGATCGTAATCAGCTCTTAAAATCTGTTGCTGTGTTCTGAAAGAGTAGAAAGAGATCTCTTGCGCTCTCTGACATTGAGTTGCCGGGTTACGGTTCTGTCTTTGTGCATGAAAGTCTACCAAAAAAGCTGCGTGAAGTGATGACATTTGCCTCTGAGCTCAGGCGGAAGAAGCAGTTAGCGTCGGCGTTCTCCTTACGCGGGAAAGTTTTTGTGAGGCTTAAGGCAGGTGAAGAGGCTAAATTGGTGAGCAGCAAAGCTGAAGTGAATGCTCTTATCGCCAGTAGAGCGCAGAAATAGTAGCACTAAGTTTATATATGTTTGTCTGGAAATTTGTTCTTTATGCTATATTTAAGTTATTGGAGTCATTTAGTTATGTATTTTTTTCTTTCTCTTTGCGGCCAATTCTCTTAAGTAGTTATTTGTTTACCTTTTTGTTTCTATGTCTCAGGCTATTTTTCTTGACTTATTGTTATTTTCATTTGTTCTCATTTTTCCTTTTTTTCTTGTTTAATTTAACATATTGCAATCACATCTTTTACATGCATCTGTGTTTCTGTTATGTTTTTCATGTGTTTAATGCCATTTTTAGTTGTTCCTTCAACTGCTCAGTGTGATGGATTTAAAGCCCTCTAGGAAATCCGCCTTCAGCATTAATGAAAACCAAAAGGTATTATTAGGTATTTTGTGCAAGCAATATAAAGGTCTTAAAGTAGTGCATTTTAATGCGCGGAGCCTGAACAGCGAAAAACTGGATTATGTTAGGGATATATTTAGTGAATCGGATATAGATGTCATTTGCGTCTCAGAAACTTGGTTTAATACTGATGTTTCTGATTTTTACTATAGTATACCAAACTACAGTCTTACTCGTGTTGATCGAACAACAAAAAAGGGGGGAGGGGTTGCAATCTATTGTAAATCCACCCTGAAAATCAGTGTTTTAGCAACATCAAAAAACACTGATACAGAATTCATTATTGCCGAAATTTCAGACAATGTAACAAAAATACTAGTGTCCTGTGTATACAACCCTCATAGATGTTGCATGTTGGATTCGTTTTTTGTTGAGGTGTCTTTGTTTATTATTGAGTATGAGCGTTTTGTTATATGTGGTGACTTCAATGTCAATTTGCTTATGAATGACTCATATGCCAATAAACTACTGGATCATGTATCTGCTGCAGGTCTTGCTGTAGTTAACAAATTCATACCAACAAGATTTGCGCACAATTCATGTCCTAGTTTGTTAGACCTCATTATCACGTCAAGCCTCGACCATATTCTTAAATTTGACCAAATAAGTTTTATCTCCGACCACGACCTAATATTTTGTGCACTAGATGTAACGTTTAATTGTCCTGCTGATAGTGTTACTTCTATGTATCGTGATTTTAAGTCTGTAAATGTTAATGACCTGACTGATGATCTGTTAAATGTTGACTGGGATGCATGTTGGTTTGTTGATTCGGTAGATACCAAACTTGACTTTTTAAGTAAAACTATGTCTGAATTATTTGATGTCCATGTTCCTCTTCGTACTGTTCGCGTTTTGAATAGCTCTTGTCCGTGGTATAATAGTAATGTCAGATCTGCTATAAAAGCTCGTAATAGATTATATGCGAAATGGAAAAGAACCAACACGGACTTCGCTTGGTTGCAATACAAACTTGCCCGAAATGAAGCTACCACCATTGCAAGACAAGCGAAACGGTTGTATTGTAACTCCAAGTTGAACCCATCACTACCATCAAAAGTCTTATGGCGCAATTTGGAAAACCTTAATGTGCATGGAAAACATAAAACTGAGTGTAAAATTGACCCTAACATTCTAAATGAATATTTTACTGGTGCCTGCAAAAGCGGCGACAGTTCTCTAACTCAAAACTTCAATAGCCATTTTGCACTGAGAGAAGAGTTTCAATTTAATGGAGTTACAGAAGCAGAAGTTATGAAGGCAATTATGAGCGTCAAGTCTAATGCTATTGGTGAGGATGGTATATCCTTGAAGTTTGTGAAACTTGTGCTGCCATTCATTCTAGGAACTCTCACACATATAATCAATCACTGCTTCACAACTTCGTGTTTTCCAACGGAGTGGAAAAAAGCTGTGATTATTCCTGTCGCTAAAAAGAATACCGCCTCTGAACCTAGTGACTACAGGCCAATAAGCATTTTGCCAGTATTCTCAAAAGTGTGTGAGTCTTTGATGGCAGAGCAAATTTTATCATTCGTTCAAGAAAATAATCTTTTATCTCCGTTGCAGTCAGGATTTAGACCAAAGCATAGCTGCTCTACAGCTATGTTAAAAATACTTGACGACATAAGAATACAGTTTGACAAAGGTGACTTAACTCTTCTCTGCCTTCTTGATTTTACTAAGGCGTTTGATTTAGTAAATCATGACCTGCTTTGTACAAAGCTTAAATAATACTTTGGATTCTCCGATAGCTCTGTTAAACTTATGACCAGCTACCTTGAGGGAAGAAGTCAAAAGGTGATGTGCAAATCTGCGTCATCAAAATCCTGTATTGTTGCCTCCGGTGTGCCGCAAGGCTCCGTGCTTGGTCCCCTTTTGTTTAGTCTTTTTGTCAATGATGTATTTTCTGTTTGTCAGTATGTTAATGTCCATGCCTATGCTGACGACATTCAATTGTATTTGTCTAGCCGTGTCGGTCTTGTTGAAGATTTGTGTTATAAAATAAATAGTGACTTGTCTGCAATATCGCAATGGTCCCGTGATAATTGTCTTTGCGTAAATGCTGCGAAGTCATATGTGTTACCCATTAGTAACAATGTTGTACATGTTGAGGATATTCCAAAAATGTTTGTTGGTAATAGTGTCCTTACGTTTACTGACAAAGTTAGAAACTTAGGCTTCGTTGTTAACTCTATGTTGAGCTGCTCTGACCATATTAATAAAGTTGTTAGTAATGTGTATTTTGTTCTACGTAGATTGAGAATGTCAGCTTCGTTCACGCCTTTAGAGACTAGGAGAAAACTAGCAATTCAACTCATTGTACCACACATTACGTACTCTGAGCTTGTGTATAGTAAACTTGATTCTACTTCATATCACAAAATTGATGTTGCGTTCAATAATGTTACGCGTTACGTTTATGGCCTCAAAAGATATGACCACATCTCTTTCTGGAAAAACAAAATTCTTGGATGCAGCATTTTTGAATATCTTTCGGCCAGAAACTGTATATATATTTACAAGCTCATACAATTCAAAGCACCGAAATATCTTCACGAGAAGTTAGAATTACCTAAGTCTTGTAGGCATCAAAATCTGATTACCCCTAAATTTTCCTATTTGCCCTCATCTCGGCTATTTTTTGTTAATGCTGTGAGGCTGTGGAATTCCATTCCTGATACTATCAAAGCTGCGTTGAATAGGAGCAACTATAAGAAAGTAATACACAAGTATTTCACCTCTGTGTGATAAATGCGATTGCAATTTAACAGTTCTCTTTTCTCTATTTATTTCTCCATCTTTTTGTTTTTTTTTTTTTTTTTTTTGCTTTGTGTTTTTCTTTTTGGGTTTCCCAACTGCAATGAGTGACTATTAAATGACTACTATTTAATCTTACTTTTATTTAATTGTTATTTTTTATTTTATTTTTTAAATTAAGATAACTGTTTGTATTTAAATTTATTGCTATTATATTTTCACGTTAGTTTTAAGATAAGTCTGTGTCAGACGATTTTGCGGTTTAATTTTGTAATTGAAAGCTGTTGATGTACTACAAAAGACTGAGTCTTACAGGTACAACCTCATTTCTTAAATAAATAAATAAATTTGGTTTATGTTCAGAATACGTGTATTACCTATTTAAATCTGGCCAAATTTTAGACGGGGTCAAATGTATGCAGAAGATATACCATCAATACGTTTAAACTTTGGAAATGAAGGCATACATGTAATACAGCCAAAGTCAATACAATTCCCGGCAAAGTTAAGTTACAGTACCGTTGATAGGAGAATGCTGCCAGTAATTCCATCATGGGCATCAACAGTGCATAAGATGCAAGGTAGTAGTGTGGACTGCGCTGTTGTATACCTAGGATCAAAGCTGTTCGGAAAAGGTCAACCCTATGTCGCTCTTAGCAGAGTAAGATCGCTAGAAGGACCTCAGATAGAGGAATTGGATAAATCGAAACTGACTGGAAAGAAGCCATGCAATAACGATGCATTGAAAGAAATGGACAAAATGAGAAATATACAGACAATACAATATTAATTGCAAGATTTCAAAAGACTAAAAAGTAGGAAATAATGTTATAGTTAAAAAACTAAAAACACGCATTTATTACAACAAGAACTAAAAAGTATGAAATAATTTATAGATATAGCGATTCTGTTTAAGAAGAAAAGAAAGTTCTCTAACTTGATTTAATTTAACTTTTTTAAATTAGCTGAAAATAGTATTAAAGTGATTGGCCAGTAGTCTTAGTCAAAATAAAGTCCACTGTAAAGTTTCTTGCAGTTTTTTTTGTTACAGATATCCCATTGAAAATTATGTCAAAAAGCTGCAACTAACTTTACAGTGGACTTTATTTTGACTTTAGTTGTAGATGTTCTGACCCCATGTAGTGAACTTGAAAAAAGGTATAATCAGCTCTGAAAAGAGGCAAAAAAAATACATTGTTTCTTAATTTTGTTATGTACGTACTAGGAAAGTTAATCCCGGGATCCCGGCCTTTTTAGGTGCCGAAAATTCCGAAATTCATGGCAAATAATCACAGGATTTTCGGGATTTGTAATTTGCACTGATGCCAATAATAGAAATTTCTTTTCTTGACCTATCTTGAGTGTTGGTTAATTTCTTTTTTTTTTTTTTAATAATTAATATTGTTTTGTGAATGTCTAGCTCATTATACATATAACACCGTGCGATAGTAAATTCTATACACAAAAATTAACATATTCGCGAAACCATGGGCCAAATATTGTAAAATTCCGTTTTTAGTTTTTCACCTTGACGTAAGTAATTCCAAAATGATTTAAAAAATTCAGTGAAATGTCCTTAGAGAAAAAGTATGGGTTCCAAATTAAAGAGAGAATTCTGTAGAATTTAAGCGGATAAAAAGTATTGAAAATGTCCTTTTAAAATTATATCCCTGAAATTTCGCAATATTTGTTTTTGAATAAATTATATGTTAAGGACTTATATAAACTCTGTAACATCCTCGAATTAGGTCGTTCTAACTTTATAAGCTTAAAAAATTACCTATTCGTCCTTGTGAGTCCAAAAAATTTTATTTTTTTTTTTAATTCTAAAGAAATTTTCTCTTCCTTTTCATATGTTTGAAATTACAAAGTCCTTTAAAATAAATCCTGACGTCAGAGAGAAAAAAAAAAATTCTACTTTAAATAAAAAAGTAGGTTTTAAACCCAATTATTTATTATTTATTTTATGGTGGGAGAGCTTCTCAAATAATAAAGAAGCAATTTTTTCCATTTAAGTTGTTGAAAAGTTATGAACACTAATTCCAGACTAATCCCGGGATCATGACAACGACATCCCGAAAATCTTAGGATCGGAAAAACCGAAAAAGTAACATCCCCAGTAGATACCATTATGTATAATGTGCATGCCCAATCCTTACTAATATTATGGATCCGAAAGTGACTTTGTTTGTTTGCTACGCTTTAACTACTCAATCGATCATCATGAAATTTTGTACACTGCTATCATTTAGCCCAATTTAAAATATAGGATAAATTTAATCTCGATTAGACAAGGGGGTGTGGCACCTCCCATACAAACGGAATATTTCATACTGCATGCTTCAGAAAATATTTTGGATATATTACTGTAACTTGGTATGGAGATATACAAAATCATTACCTACTCATGGATGAGAGCTGCCACCTTTTAAAATCAAATTCAACTGTAATTTAGGGAGTTATTTATTTGAAAATTATATTAAAAAATGGATGTCAAAAGGCTTAAAAAAGCTGTAGTTGGAATATATTTTGAAAAGGGTTGCCACCTGTTTGAAAAGTCAAATTTAAATTAATTATATGCAAGCTACCTCAAAAATTAAAATATAGTTGTCTAACGAAATATTGTTAAGAAACCTTTAGTTTAAAAGTTTTGAATAATATTTAAGTCTTTCGTAAGGACACTATATATATCCAACATATTATTGGAGCAGTGCCTCGGATTGCTACGATAATGCATTTTGGTCTAACAATTTAAACGCATAATTATTTTATAATATAACTGATAGAATTCAGAAATGTTATTTTAAAATGGTAACGAAAATAAAGGTCGTAATAAAATTCCCTTTAAAGTTTAGATATTTAAAAACTATGTACGCATATACATGTACTTCAGAACTTCCATACGGGCTAATATGTCATTTTTATTAGAATTTAAGAATAATTAAATAAAGGGAACGGTATAATTTAATTTGTTTTAATATGAATAAATGAAAGACGGAAAATAGTCCTTATTTTTTAAGTTTTAACCATTGTCATATGTGTGTGGTACGACCGAGTGGCCTTTTAAATTTTACAAATAATAATTTTTAGGCAGAAAAATTGAACTGATGCGTTCGAAATTTTTTTACCTAATCAAACGAAATAAGTAAGAAAATATGGGCAAATCTAAAAAATAGGTACACTTTAAAAAAAATTGTAATTTTTAAATTTGTGAGCACACCTATGTTTTATATATCGTTTTATTCGTAATCTCTTAATAAATCGATTAATATAAGTGTAATTCATTTTCATCAGGTGCTTCAAAAGTTAGACGAGGAATAAGCATGAAATAGAAAACAAAAGAATAAGCTGGGTTGAAATTACGCTGTTCAAGTTGTAAACTTTGAGGAAAGATTTTGAAAGTTGAACTCACTTATTTGGGATGTTCTAAATTCAATGGCATGCCCTGTTTTACCAGATTGGCTCCGATTTTCGAGATAACGGTACTTGAAAATTTGATTAAATTTTAACTATTTTATAAATAACTCCCTTAGTTTTGAAGTTATTTTACTAAAATTTTGCACATAGTTTTTTAATATTACCTTAATTATTCCTTAAACATTAACATATAGCTCCAACACAACTGATTACTCAGATATGTGTTTTTTGCACAATAACTCTAACTTCATATCTGAGTAATAAATTGTATGCGTGCTATATGTTAAATTGAACCTATACTATATTTTAACCTGTTTAATTGAAGGAGTTATAACGCAAAACAACGTCTCAGATCAATCAGTTGTATGGGAGCTATATGTTTTAGTGAACCGATTTCGATGATTTTATGGAATAGTTAAGGTAATATTAAAAAACGGTTATGTGCAAAATTTTAGTAAAATATCTTCAAAACCCAGGGACTTTTTTTATAAAATAGTTAAAATTTAAGGAAAGTTTCAAGTACCGCTATCTCGAAAAGTGGAGCCAATAGGGTAAAACTTAGGACGCCATTGAATTCAGAAGGCTCCAATTAAGTAAGAGCAACTATCAGAACATTTGTCGAAAAAAAGTTGCTTTGATACCACTCTCGAAATATTCTGACTAAAAGAAGTAGCATCATTAAGAGTAGTAAATCAGGGTTTTTACACACTTCTAGAGATAAATTTTTTGAAGCATTTTACAGGTATATGTAATTTTATAAGGACTAGCAGTTATAGAAAGATTTAGATCGTTTCGACGTGTTTTCCAAATGTGGCTTTAATTAAAGTGTTTTTGGAATAAAAATTACGCTCAAGATCGCAGAATATTTTATCTTTAAAAGTTGGTTTATTCTGAAAGCACAGCTCTGGCTAAGGTATCAAATTATTCGTAATTGTTTATAGTATACAATAGATACTTAAAAAGTTCTTAAACTTAAATACTTCAAAAACTATACGCGATAAACCGAAAATTTTGAAAATTGTGAAATGTGGAATTACAGACTTTGAGTTACTTGCCACTTCGTTATTTTTTAATGCACACTTTTCTTACCTACTACATGTGAAGTGTACACATAAGTGCTAATTCCACATAAAATTTCAAATCAGTATATGATGTGCTTCAAAAGTTATGACATAATTAATTTTTCACCTCTTAAATATTACATAAAAAATTCACTTGTTTTCATTATTATTTTTTATTTAAACACCTATAATTCAAAAGTTATGCAGCAAATTGATCCAAATTTTTTTTTGAGGCTTCAAGTATACGTCAATGAATTATATCCAAAAGCAACCAGCTTGATATAGCATCCAACAGTGAAAATAAAGCTAAACAACACCAAGGTTACCTGTTTTTTAGATTTGCCCATATATTTAATAAATTCAATGTAATAAGTACAATGTACTGCATTAAAAGGTAACTCGTTGAAGTGAAAAAGACACACAAACCATTGCAACGGTCTCTGTAATTGGCATTCCATCTTCGAAACGACCCAGCCTTTGAAGCCAGTGTTGGTAGGAGTTCCATCACAGCAAATAGCAACCAAGTCATCCGTACTGAAATGTTGTTGATCCAAATAGCCCACGATGCTCCTACGTATTCCAATTGCAGTACCTTCAGTGGGCGTGGCATAACCAAGGAATTTGGATCCTGGCTCTTTCACGATGGTGATATGTTCTACTTTCACAAAAACATTACTCATCATCAGATGTGGGCACTACCACATACAAGCGTGAGCTAAAAGTGAGAATGTGTTAGTGTGCCTAATTCATTTTGCTTCACGCTTGTTTGTGGTAGTCAGTGTTGCCAGGTCTTCGGCATGAGAAAACGTCCCTCTTGGTCTGAAAAAACGTCATTTCCTACCAAAAACGTCTTTTTCAATTGAATGTACAAAAAATTGTTCTTATTAAACTTTTATTGTATACAAAGGTACATATTGAGCTCTAACCGCCAAAATAACGTAAGCGACATTTTTTTCAAAATTTTCTTTTTGATGCAGAAATATTCCTAGAGCATCTCTGCATCAAAAAGAAAATTTTGTCGCTTAAGTTATTTTGGCGTTTAGGGCTCGACAAAAATCATTTTACCCATATCTACACTTGTGATCAACTGATTAAGTCATCAATATTTTGATAGATTTTGGCTGTTTCTCTTTCGTTTATTTAATGTTTATTATTTTTCCATAAAAGCCAAGCTCATTAACAAACAAAATATAAATCCACAAAAATTGTGCGAAATTTATAAACAATCTGCAAATTTTCAGCCGGATTTTAAACTTTTTATTCAGAGTTTTTAGAATTTTTTGAGTATGCAGTTTGATAGCCCATTAAATTTCAAGGCAATAATGTGCAAGTTTAAAGGGGCTAAATAATCGCATTAATTTAAAAAAATTTTTTTTCTTGTAGAATGGACAATAGGTCTATTCAATATCAAAAAATTGTTACGAATTGTTTCTAGTACTTCCAAGTTTTTACTGGGAATGCATTCAATAACCCAAAATATTTGCAAGAGGGAGCGAATTCGAAAGCGTAACTATCCGAGAGAGCTGCAAATTCTTGCAAGTAAAAATTTTACTAGCAGGAATTTGCAGCAGTCAAAAAGTAAGGTTATGTTTCAAATTCAAATGTAAACAAACTGTTGAAGAGGATGATTTGATGAAACATAATTAGTGAAATTAAAATATGGATGAAAAATTTAAATCTATTGTATATTTTTTTATTTTTATGACGATGAGGACTATTACCAATTAAAAAGAAAATTGCGCGCCAAAACTTAACCGTCAGAAAGTGTCAAAATGGCTTAAGTTGCAAGTTTTGACTAGTTTTGCGTTCAATAACTTTTTCTGAAAATTTTCTCTTGCTCTCAATTTTACTCTTTTTTTTTTATGCTCTCGCTGCAAAAGTTATTGAATGGAACTAATATTTCAGTATTTTTTGTGTTCATTACATTTTCAATGAAGTCTTAAAAAAGTCGCCTACTTTTTTCTGACTTTTTTGCTGCACAGCTTTGATGCTTTTGCGAGCGTGCATGCTGCAATAGATCGGCTCTTCCTGAATTGGCTTTTAATGTGCAATTGCAAACATTACAGTAATCCTCGTAACCTCAAGTGTTTACACAACCAGCCTTTGAACACGGGATCCTTAGTCTAAGAATCCAGAAAAAATCTTTTGAAGCAGCTGCCGCAAAACACAAAGATTGTTAAGATTTATTAAGAAAATAATTCAAAATCAGTTCCACTTATAAGATTTAGTAACAAAGAAAAATTACTGGGAACTTAAAAAACGTCATTTTTTACACAAAAAACGTCCAAACGTCAACAGGGTACAAAAAACGTCCAAATGACGTTAAAAACGTCAACCTGGCAACGCTGGTGGTAGTGCCCACCTCCGCTCATCATATTTGCCTCCGTTACTCTTTTTAAAGTTTGCTCTTTCTTGCCATCGAGCGAGATACACTTTAACAAGTCATTGCATTTGGCCTCCGCTTATGATCTTTGCGGAACTTCACATGTCTTCTAAATATTTTGTTCTTATATATGATAAGCACGTCAAATAACTAGAAATTTTTGCAGCTGATTCTGCAGTTAGCCCTTGTTTGGCTTTTGCGACAATTGACATTCGCAAATCTTTTATTAACATAGTCGCAAGCAACGCACCGAAACGAGCGGAGGTGTCACTGCGATCCAAAGCCGAACTGAAATTACACAAAGAAATATCCTCCACTGATATATTAATTTTTTTTTCGTACCGCTAACATTTCCTTCAAATTCCTGCTCTTCCTCGTTGGCGAAGTCGCCACATAAAGAGTTTGATGTATCATCTGGCGTCATTTGTATGCCATTCGTCGACCTCGCATGTACATCATCTAGAGTCATTAATCGTGGACCACACTGATTGATGAAAACACACAATTCCACATCTGCAACGCGATATCACGAGCAATCTTTCCACTCGTTTTCATCGTATTTCGATGGATGTTTCACTACGTTATAATACTTATTTACAATACTATTTAATTTTATACGCATACTAATTTTAGATAAAATTGGAATATCAGCGCGCTGTCACAAAATACACACTTTTTTTTAAAACTTCTTGCTTAAAAACACTCAACTTGCGACGCCGATCACGCAGATAACGCAGATATAACCCGAAATTAATAATATCGCGTTCAGTTGGCAGTTGGTTTTTTATACCCGAGCGCACTTGTGCACAAGGGTATATTAATTTTGTTCACATAACGGTTGTTTGTAACAGCCAAAACGAATCGAGATAGATATAGACAAATGTATACATAAATACTCAGAATGAATAGAGAAGTTGATTAAGCCATGTCTGTCTGTCCGTCCGTCCGTGTACACGATAACTCGAGCAAAAATTAAGATATCTCAACGACATTTGGTATGTAGGTTTCCGCTAATCCAAGGTAGGTATTGAAAATGGGCGAAATCGGACTGTAACCACGCCCACATCCCATATAACGGTAATTTTCGGTAATACGAAAACTGCGATATTTTAGTAACTACTGAAGATTATTCACTCAAAATTGATATTTAGAACAATTTTCAGACGAAAAATAAGAATATTATAAATTTTTGGAAAATGGGCGTAGCCACGCCCACTTATGGTTACATATGTATATCTTGGTAACCGCTGCACTACTTTCTTCCAAACTTGGCACAGTTGTTAGCCTTGGTACAGCATACTAAATGGCCGAAAATTTTTAAAATCGGACCATAACCTACATCCCATATAACGGTAATTTAGAGAAATACAAAATCTTCGATAAATCAGTAAATATTAAAGCTAATTTATTCAAAATTGATGATTGCAAACAATTCTTCACCAAGAAATACGTTTATGATAAAATTTTGGAAATAGGGCGTGGCACCGCCCACTTATGATCACATATATGTATCTCGGTAACCGTTCTACCAATTTGTACCAAACTCGGTATGGTTATTGTGCTTGCCACATAAAAGAAAAACGTTGAAAATTATTGAAATCGGACTAAAATTACGGCCGCTTTTCATATAACGGCAAATTTCAGAAATGCTTGAAACTGCAATATTTCGAAATTTAAGGTCGCTAATTTACTCAAAATTGATACACCCCGGCTTACCATCTAGCGGTAGGTTTCGGAAAGGTGAAAAAACATATATTTAAAACTTGCGCCGGGTATTTAATGTTCGGCTCCGCCCGAACTTAGACTTTCTTACTTGTTTAAATCACGATTAACAAAACACATTTTTAAAGTTTTTTTTCTCGTTTTTAGCACCAAGTAAAATGCACAATTAATTATGGTGACATTTATTACAAGGGCAAAATAATAAACGATAAAGAAAAATAGATAAGCAAGCATATTAGTATCGATATGGTTATGGTTTTCAACGAAAAATAAAATGTATTGTATTTCGGGTTTTACTGAACTAATAGAAATACTTCTTTCGCAAAAGATTAAGGATTAAGGACGGACTGTGATTAGGGCGGTAAGTTAGGATGGTAGCAACTGAGATCTGATGGGTAAGTACAACAACTGAGTACGTGACATCAATGAGCTTCTGTAGTAAAAACCCCCTCCTCGAGACAAAAATATTGGTGTATCACACTATCAAATCCGATTATAAATGCCGAAGATATGAAGAAAAAGGTAAATGGGCGACTAATAGGGTGGTCCAAAAAAAATTTATTTTTTTATTAAATGCTTTTCAAAAACACTTAATATGAGGGGGTGTACGGCGAACTTTTTTGTTTTTGCCTGTAAAGCGAAACGCTCTAAAGGACAGTCTATAGCGAAACTCGTAAAATCAAAGCTCCATTCTTTGCGAAAAATTTAAAGAAGTGTAGGAGAAAATGGTTCCCAATCGAATGATACTTGTGTGTTTACCTAAATGTATATCGATTCAGCCTTTCCAATAATTACCACTTTTCGCCATATGTACGGTATTGATAACATATCGCACACCGTCTTCAAAAGAGTCTCAACTCAAAATAATACGTTTGTCAGAAAATGCGAAAAACTATTTCTTAGCACATATGGGCAAGGGGGACTTTACCTTAGGTTTTTTTTAACAAATTATAACAAAAATTTGCTCCAGCTTTTGCTGAAAGTTAAATAAAAGATCTGTGTACATTTTTAGCGCATAATCTCAAAATTGCCAAATTTTGAGTTGTGACTCTTTTGAAGACGGTGTGCGAATTTCAGGACGTTAGCGTAAGCGGTTCCAGAGATAAGCTATATGAGAAGTTCAGTTTGTATGGAAGGTGCCACGCCCCTTTTCCAATGCATTTGCAATATATGCATCAGTGCTAAGTTTCAGTTCCTCAGCGTAATTATATTTACAGATATGTTGGTTTTTCACCTTTTAGTCTGTATAAGAATTTTAGGAATATCCCGAATATTTATTTTCAAGGTGCTGGCATATGTTCCAAATATGAACCAAGTCGGTGCAGCCGTTTAGTAGTTTAGTGAAATACATTGTACAGAGACCTGTATGAAGTTGTAAAGCGTGACGTCTCAGATTTCTTAATTTTTTTGGCAACAACAACAAAAAAAACTTTGCTTTTTTTAGCCAAAAACCTTCCACACAGAAGTTCCTAAAAAGTGCGATTGGTTATGCTTGAACACACTTAATTGAATGTCAATAAAATTAAGTTTGGGGATATATCAAGACGAAATTTTGAGAACAGTCCATTGCTAACTCTAAATATAAACAACGACGTACTGGAAAAAGTTAATATATTCAAATGCCTAGGAATAATGATCGACGATAAACTAAAACAAAAACAAACAACAAATGGATTCTATATTTTTAATTAAAGCTCTATCAATATGTACATCGGTGAAAACTGCATTTAATTCCATACATTAGTTTTTACATGATGCGCTTACAAACATACAGATAGACAGGCCAAAATTATAAAAATTTTAGATTTGGCTTCTGTCGAACTAAAAAAAACCCCTATTGATTTTTCTTTAATATCTATTATGTACAGATATCGGCCTGTTGCAATTTTATTATTCTCAAACACTTTCGTTTGATACCCACTTGGCAACATTTCGGTTATCTTATAAATTTTACTGAATTAAAGTTTTCAAATAAGTGACAACCCGCTTTAAAAATATTTTCAAAAGTAAGCTTCTTAATCCTTTTTAGTATAGTGTCCGTATTGTAATATTTCATTTATTTTACAAATTTAAATGAATACAATTTTCCAAGCAGTTGGCAAATCACCTAAAAATATTTTCGGCATAAAAATTTCCTAGCCTCTTTAGTTTGATGCTGATATTGCAATATTTAATTGATGCATTCAATTAAATTAAAGTTTCAAGTAGGTGGCAACCTTTCTTTTGACAGCCATATTGCAGTATTTACTTTACCGTATCAATTGACCTAAACTGAAATTTTAAACACAGGTGGCAACTCTCTATTTTTTTCTTCTACATTGTAAGCTAGATCTCTAGCGATACATCGGTGAAAACTGCATTTAATTCCATGTTTTCGAGTGATGCACGTACAAATATACAGACAGACAGAGACTCAAAAATTCTAAAAATTATTTATTTGGGTTCTGTAGCTCTAATAGAAACCCACCATATTAATTTTTCTTTAATATCTATAAGGTACAGACATCGGCCTGTTACAATTTTATTATAAGTATAGATATAGATTTCATTTATTTTATCAATTTAATACGCCCATATTGCAATATTAACTTTTTCTTATCAATTTACTTAAACTGCAATTTTCAAACAGGTGGCAACCCCCTAGTTTTTTTTCTTTCTATATTTTAAGTTAGACCTATAGCAATATATCGGTGGAAACCGCATTCAAATCCATGCATTCGTTTTCGAGTGATGCGCGTGCAAACATACAGACAGACAGGCAGACAAAAATTCTAAAAATGGTTGATTTGGCTTGTGATGCTCTAATAAAGACCCCCTCATTAATTTTTCTTTAATATCGTTAATGTACAGACATGTAGACATGTAGAATGTACAGACCTGTTACAATTTTATTATCTATATGTAAGATATCTCACTGACTTATAGGCAAAATAATGACCGCTTTGTGAAAAATTCCATGAATTTGCTGAACTTTAGGCCCTTTGAGGCACGTCTTTCCGTTATCCGATTTTCAGAATTTTCGCAGGTCACGTTTTTATGGCCAACTGAACCTTTCTGGGGGGAGAATTCTTGCTTTGTAGGACAAGGTTGCAAAATAAGGCGCAGGCTACTGCACATGCATTATGATATTCATTGAATTATTTTGCAAAACTTTAACCAAATAGGAAAGCTAAGGGTGTTATAGACCGCATAAGGAAAAGTGTCTGTAGAAAGAACGGAAATCGGAATTTTTGCTATTTTTTTAATGGACAACGCAGCCCAACAAAAATTTAAAAAAGTTTTGGTACGGCTAAAGTTAAAGCTGTTTTTGATAGATTTTTTTTGTGCTGATTACGAATCCATAAGCATAAAGTTTCCATCAGCTCCAGATTTTGAAAAAAAAAACGAGGTCAAAGTGTCAAAAAATCGCGGGTTTTGCAATATTTTAGAAGCTCTAGCAAAGAAGCAAAAGGTGATAGAACGTTCCTGGCTTAGATTAAACCTACATTTCTCGATTACTATCTCTGAAAAGAGATCATAAATATTTGAGATCTTAAGATATCTTTTACCATTATTATCTTATACTAAATGGTGGCAAATTTTTATTCATATTTCCCTCCACAGTGGGGTTGAACCCCAAAACGCCCCCCGGGCCTGTTTTTACGAACGGCTTTAACTGACGTAAAACCAGATTTTGAAAATTTGGTCAAAAGGAGCTTTTGAATTTTCTTTAATATCTATCTTAAGTACATTAGAATAATAACAAAATTAATGTTTTTCATTTCTAACAATAACACGGGTTTACAAAAAAAAGCTTATGCATATTAAACCATACCTATATATCCCTATGTTATTCGACACGCTGAATGCGAATCCGAAGTCCGTTAGTCTCCACCACGTCAGGTTCGTGGTCAAGTAGGAAAAAATTCATTGAATAAACCTGAAAATTCATATACATAAGGTTTTACATTCGCTGAACCCGAATCCGAGGTCCGTTAACCTCCATAATGTCAGCTTCGAGGTCATTTGAAGGTCAAATAGGACATACAATTTATTAAAAAAAAAAAATTGTTTTTGTTGTCACTGAACCCGAGTATGGAAGTCCCTTGATTCCTCAAGGTCATCTGGAGGTCATGCCAAGGTCATCCCAAGGTCAAATTCCGATGAATTTTATTGAATTTTTAGGTTTATTCAATGAATTTTTCCCTACTTGACCTTCAAATGAACACGACCTGACGTGAGATAGGGATATATAGGTTTGGTTTAATATGCATACCCTTTTTTTTTGTAAACCTGTGTAATTTATATTTAAAAATAAAATTTTTGTTTCTGTTTTTTTTTGTGGCTCTTTGTAGCATTTAGATTTTACATGCGGCTCTTTTCGGTCCGCTATGCAATATCATAAAAAATATACGCAAACTACGCCGCCGCCATTTAATTTGGCAAACAAAAGTTTGTCTGCATAACAACGACCTAACAGATATGAAGTTTCAACCCTGTGCTTTCAGTGCGCTTTCAAAGTAATGTATGATTAGCTTTAATTTTGTCAGAATTGGAGCAAAATTATTAGTCAATTGTGATAAGCTTGTGAAAGGTGCGTTAATATAATTAAACAAAATTAGATATGGAAAATAAAGGTAAAGATATTTCTAATAAGAATTAGTTAATGTGCATATCGTGTGTGTGTTTGCTTGAAGTTATTAACCGACTTCCAAAAAAGGAGGAGGTTATCAGTTCGTCGGAATATTTTTATTTTTTTTTATATTTTATTTTTATGTATGTTACCGCATAACTTTGGACCACGTCAACCGATTTCGATAATTTTTGCATCGGAAAGGTAGTGTCTCAGAGGTGGTCCCATACTAATCTGGTTGAGATCCGATCAGTGGATCATGAGATATATATATATATTTTTTGTATATGGGAGTTGAAGTCGGTTTTTTTTTTGCTAAAAATTACTAGTTTAATGTGTTTGTATTGCGTATGTAAAGAAAAATACTAAGCAATATTTTTGTGTTCCGTGGAGTAGAACTATCAAGTTGAAAAGTGCTGACGCGAACTAATAATACGAGAATGCTTAATAATAATTAGATTTTATTTGAGTAAAAACAGTTTTTGTTCATTTTTCCAAAATTTAACATTTTAAGCGAAGTACACGTAGAAATCTATGTATCTTCCTTACATAGAATAAAGCAAATTCGGGCTTTATTTTTTGTGGATTTGCCACCTTTTTAAAAATCACTACCTTACATATACATATGCATTTTTTGTTAATGACATCAGATTTGCACTGTTCTTTCAATTTAAAAAAAAGCTTTGAAAATACACTGCCGGAACAATGTATTGGCACAGGAAATTTTTCACAATATATGCAATAATTTTTATTCTACAAAAAACATAAAAATATAATTCCTAAACTTTGTGCAAAACTCGCGAAAATTCAGCAAATTTTCATCAAAATTTTAGACTTTTTAATCAGATTTTCTAGATTTTTTTTGGGAATGCAGTTTTGCAGCCCATTAAATTCTAAAAAATCGCAAGTTCTGAGTTAGTAAAAAACCGCATTGATTTTTGAATTTTTTTTTGTTGTTGAAGGTGTTTTGCATTTTTTCCATATAAAGTATTTTCGAACAAAAAATTTTGTATGGAAGAGACTGCGTGAAAAAAATTGCCAAAAATCAACGGTAATTCCTAGCTACTTAAAACTTGCACTTTATTATAATAAAATTAAGTGGCCTATAAATCTGCATACTTAAATAAATTCTAAAAAATCTGATTAAAAAGTTAAAAAATTTCATGAAAATTTGCTGAATTTTTGCGAGTTTTGCACAAAGTTTAGGAATCATGTTTTTATGGTTATAAAATAAACCATATTTTTATACGAAATTAGCGGAAAAATATTAGAATGAAAATTGTTGCATATACTGTGAAAAATTTGCTGTGCCAATACTTTGTTCCGACAGTGTAGATGTGGAAAAAATTTTTGTTTTTCGTAAGGGTTGCTAAGAAATCTTTAGTTTGAGTATTTAAGCTATTTTTGAGGTGTTCGAAGGAGATTGGTATCAATCGAAATACGTTTGAAAGGTTTTACTCAGAACTATATTTAGTAGGGCTGCCACATGTGTAAAAAAGCAAATTCAACTTGAAGTCCTTTTGGAGTTACATAAAAGCTAAGAAAAACTGCTCAAATATACCTGCGTCGGTTCATCTTAAAGGGGTTTCAGCTAATTCCATCTCTGATGCTGCTAATCTGTTTGCCATTTTTTTTCTTCGAATTTTATTTCAGACAATACTGATTATGACTTTTCCCCTCAAAATCTACTGTCAAATTTAGATACTTCCATCAACTTCGGGAAATTAGATTTGACTGTCGAGGATTGCATTGATGGCATCAATCAGCTTAAGCAATCCACTAATACAGATGTTGATGGCCTATGTTGTCCTGCCTTTATTACGCCTTTAAGCCACTTTTTCAACTTGTCATTTTCTGCTGGAGTCTTCCTTGATGACTCGAAATTGACTTTTATTTAGGGGTGCCAGACGTACCGGGTTTCCAGGACATGGCTCGGTTTTAGACTATTTGTACCGGTATCCCGGTTCAACCTTAAAATGTCCCGGTTTTCGATTTGAATGCACAAATTTGAATAAAAGTTCAAAAATCACTACACTAAGAGAAAAAACGCGTTGTAATATTCATAAAAATTTTATGAAATTAATGAGGGAAATAACGCATTGTAAACATGAATATTTTTTATTTGATTATCGTTTTAAAATGTTCGTATTTAAAAGTAATACTTTCATACCACGCACGCATGTTGTTGATTCAATCTCAACATGTGAATGCACATTTACATGTCTGGCTGCAGCTGAGTGCGCGAAGATTGCAGGCAGCATGGAATTAAAAAATTTTTGTAACTTAATTATGAAAAAGCAATCTCTAAGTGCAAAGCGCCGATTAATTGATATGTACTGAAATACCTTCAAAATGTCGTGCACAGAGTTTTACAATTATATTAAGGAAAAGACAGAAGTTTTGAAATAAGTTCACAGCATTTTCTGTCGCCCTCTTTCATTCGGAGAAGAATAGCTGAAATTTGACAATCACCAGCTAAAAACAAAAACAAAATACAGGTAATTGTTGTATTTGTTGAATCGATACCACCTTATGTGAATTCGCCTTGACAGCAACGAAAAATATGACTGACATTTTAATGTTATCTTGTACTTAAATTTTTTTTCTTTCATGAAACCTAGAGTACTTAACAGTGCCGTACAAAATATTGGCTCGGAGGCTCTTTCATTAGATCACAATTTCTAATCATTCCTTTAAATAATTTTTGAAAATGCAGCTTTTGAGCCAATAAAGTGCAAGTCTAAAGTTGCCAGAAAATTTCGTTGATTTTTAGCATTTTTTTTGCTGACAGTGTCTTCCATAATATAAATTGTCGAACATAGTTTGTATGGAAGAAACTCTCAGTAAAAACAATACCAAATATCAACTAAAATTTAATGGGCTGCAAAACTTCATTTTTAAAATTTTTATAAAATGTCTGATTAGAAAGTTGCAAATTTTTATGCAAATTTATGAAATTTTCCCGAGTTTAGCACAAAGTTTAGAAATTTTATTTGTATGTTTTTTTATGTATTTAGTATAAACTGTATTTTTATAAAGAATAAAAAAGGTGGATGCATTGTGAAAAATTCTCTGTGCTTTAGTTGTGATGAGTTGTTTTGTTTTGTTGGTCTGTTAAAATAAAATTTTACTGCATCCTTTCGTACGTAGTTTTTGCCGAAAGGAAAGGGAGCGATAGGCCGCCGCCCCGCCCCCCTTAAAGTGCCCCGGTTTGGCAACAGAGATATGTATCTCGCAGCCCTATTTTATTACGTCTATCCTTGAAAGCGGCAATAAAAATGATATTGAGAATTATAGGCCTATTTCCAAGCTAACCACAGTTTCTAAACTGTTTGAGTGCATAGGTATGGACAAAATATACTTTTCTGTTAAACATATGCTATGTCCCAATCAACATGGGTTTGTTCGAGGCAGATCTACCTTAACTAATTTAGCTGCCTTTACGGAGGATTTTCTGGATACCTTTCAAAGGGGTTTTGAAATGGATGCAATCTACACAGATTTTTCTAAGGCTTTTGATAGCTGAACTTGAGGGTTAGGCTTTCACTCCCAATTTCTAAAGTGGACAACTTCCTATTCAGATAAGAGACACTGTGTCATTCGACTCGATAATGTATCGTCTTACTCCTTTGTTTCTTCCTCTGGTGTACCCCCGGGTAGTGTCCTAGGCCCGTTACTATTTATCCTTTTCATTAATGATATTTCCTTTTGTTTTTCCAAGTGTAAATTTCTTCTATACGCGGATGACCTGATGATTTATTATGAAATTATATGTCCAGAAGATTCATCCATTCTCCAGTGCGAGTTGAATAACTTATATAGTTGGTTTGTGCGTAATAGTTTGTTCCTCAACATTAGTAAATGTCACTATACTTTTATGCGAAAGGTTTCAGTATTGTTCCAACATCTTACTGCATCTCAGACTCGCCGTTAAAGACAATTATTGCATTTAAAGACATGGAGTCTATTTTGATTCCAAGCTCAACTTCAAAACTCACATAAATTATATCGTTTCTAAATCGTTCGCTATGTTGGCCTTTATTCGTCGAAACTGTTCTTCGTTTTCTGATCCCTATACTCTCAAACTGTTATACTCGTCCTTAGTTCGGTCCAGGTTAGAGTACGCGGTATTCGTTTGGAGACCGTTTTATGCAGTCCATGTTAAGAGATTAGAGTCCGTTCAGAGAGCTTTTGTGCGCTTTGCTTTGCGCTCGATGAATTTTGTAGATCCTATTCCGTCCTATCGCTCTCGTTGTTTACTAATAAATCTCATGTCATTAGAGTCTTGGCGTGTTATGTTGCCGATGTGTTTTGTCTTTGATATCTGTGCGGGATCACTAGATTGTCCGTACCTGCTTATGAATATTAACTTTAATGCTCCCTCACGCATTCTCCGCTGTAATGAATTGTTTTTTGTGGGTATTGCTAAAACTGTTTAGGGGATGAATGCTACTTTTAGGAAGACGCTAGCGCAATTTAATGCATATTCTTCTTGCTTAGACTTTGATTTCTCATACTCTATGTGTACTTTTAAGAATCTACTAGTAAGGCTCTTGTCATAAGGTCTTTGTATGTATCTACCACACAGTCTGTAAACATCCTGTTTGTGGTTGATTAAATAAATAAATAAATAAAATTATAACTTCCAAAAAAAAAATTAAGTTCCGGCCAGTGTACGTTGGCGTGCAAAATAAAAGCTTTGGCTCTTTCTGATTGGCTGAAGCAGAAAGCTTTCTGATACAAATCTGCGTTGAACTGGTTTTCAAACGAGTATAATGATTTAACTGGTTCAATTTTCCAACAACAATTGCATGCGACTGCACCTGTTTATGAACATATTTTATTAATTTAACTGGTTCAAGCCCATTTAACATGTTTAACTCGTCAATATGAACATATAATTATTAACAGCTCTACTAATACGATGAAATAAGTAATGGTGATTTCGTTTCTACCAAAAAATGTTGCCTTTTGATTGCCCCTTTTTCTTTTCATGTTCGATTATAAATTAAAGGTTTTTTTCTTAACAGTGGTCGCCCCTCGGCAGGCAATGGCAAACCTCCGAGTGTATTTCTGCCATGAAAAACAGCTTCTCATAAAAATACAGTCATCGTTCGGAGTAAAACTGTAGGTACCTCCCCTTTGTGTCACAATATCAAGGCGCACGCCACAAATCGGAGGAGAAGCTCAGCCAAACACTAACATAGACGTAAGCGCCAATCTATTATTATTATTAAAGTGCAAGTGAAGTCGAGTTTTTTGTGGTGGGTGTTACGCATTTTCTTCCATATAAAGGTCTGTTTTGTTCATCGTTATATGGAAGAAAATTCGAAACACCCTCCAAAAAAAAAAATTCTAAAATATAAACGGTAATATTTAGCTATATTTGTCTTACAGAGTTGCTTGCAATAATGCTTGCTAATGACTTACTCACAATAGCCGCGTTAAAGCACGACCATGTTGAGTAGAAGTTTACAGGCTGAAATGAATAATGATATTTTCGAACATACGGGAAAAGCTTGTCCCGGCGGAACATTTCAGACTTAATGCAAAATACGGGGGGCCCAGGCAAATACGTGACGTTTGGAAACACCAATAACCACGCCTAAATACGCAAACTGCGATATTTTAGTAACCACTGAAGCTTATTCACTGAAAATTGATATTTACAATGATTTTTAAATAAAAAAATAATAATGTTATAAATTTTTTAAAATGGGCATAGCCTCTTTGCACAGTTGTTGGCCTTGGTACAACATACCAAACGGCTGAAAACTTTTAAAATCGAACAATATCCACGCCCATATAACGGTAATTTAGAGAAATACGAGATCTTCGATAAATCAGTAAATAATTCTTTAGCAAAAAATTCGTTTATGATATATGTTTGGAAAATGGTCGTGGCACCGCCCACTTACGACCACCTCGGTAACCGATCGATCAATTTGTACCAAACTCGGTATGATTATTGTGCTTGCCACATAAAAGCGAAACGTTGAAAATTATTGAAATCGGACTAAAATTATGTGTCATTCATGTGCCATTCTGTAATTAAGTTCCAATCAAATTGTATACACTCAGAAAAATATTTAAGTTTAGATTGGGTACCGCAGATGTTGGAATAATGAGGCGTATGAGCTTTGCAACGACATTGACATATTGTCGCCTATCAATGTACAGCAGCTGCGCAGCCTAAGCCATCGTTTTGAGTTGAATTAAATTATATCCAAATTATATGAAATATTACAAATGGTTGTCAAATGAAAGAGTTTTTAGAGATATTTAGTTAAACAATTTACAATATTTTTGATGTGTCCGAAGGTTGCCATCAGTTTAAAAGGTTAAATTTAAATTATTGAATAACTTAAATGATTTATAAAAAGATGGTTATCAATCGAAAGTGGTTTGAAACCCTTTATTTCTGAACTATGTTTACTAGGGTTGCCACGGGTTTAAAAAATTTAATTCAACTCAATTCATCAGTTACTTGAAATATTTATAACAATGTGATAGGAAATATGTTTAAGAAGATTTTAGTTCCAAAATTGTTTTGAAGAGGTTGCCGCCTGCTCTGAACGTCGAATTTAGGTTAATTATACACAAATTTTATGCAATTTTAAAACCTGGGTATCAAACGAACGAGTGTTTAGAAATCTTTGGTTTGAACGTTTAGAATTTTCTTAGTGTAACTGAAGAAAGTTGACACCTATTGAAAAAATTTAATTCAAAATTATAGCTTTTCTATGGCCAAAATTTGGAAATTTCTTATATATTTATATAAGCTGATTTTTGGGCTTTACGGTTGGTTAAATAAATAGCAAAACAAAGTTTTCTTTTATTCTCCAATGCGTTTCGGCTTCTTTTCCGCCTTCATAAGGGAGTCTGTTTATTCGAAACAAAGCATAAAAACAAACAATTAGGCTTAAAATCACAATTAATAATATGCGCACATACATAGGAGGATAAACGAAAACTTTCTTTTGCTTTTTATTTAACCGGCCATAAAGCTTCAAAAATAATAATAATAGTCCCAATGGTTTCTACCCTCCATTCGCGCCTATCCGCATGACGTACGGAACCAATATTTTAAACTTTTTGCGCCTAGTCACGATAGGCAGGAGTTTGTTAAGTGTCGAGATCTAAAACTGTTCAGCTACAGAACTAAATTCATCAGCTGATTTTATGTCTTTATGTTAATAATGCATTTATTGAGAGGATAGTATCTCTTTCTTAATGCTGAAAAACGAATCAGATATATCAAATGTGCTGGAATGAGGGTTAAAATACTGGCATAAGCAACGGAGTGGCTTGTGTAATTCAAAATTAGTTTTACAAGTTTTCAAAAATAGGTGATAAATGTGCCTTGATACCCGGGAGGGAACATTAAGGCTAACTTCACCCAGAAGAAGCGGGCTTCAAATTGAGCCTGTCAGTAATTTAACCATAAAAATTGTATCAAGCATTTCCCTGCGACTGACAAGTGAAGATAAATAAAATTTAATCGGCTCGTATAAGGCGGAAAGTTGTATTGAGTCCCAACGGAAATTTCTTAAAGAAAAAAGTAGGAATTGTTTTTGAATTGATTCTATCTTGTCTGAGTAAATTTGATACCTTGGATTCCAAACCACCGAACCGTATTCCGGAATCGGTCTAACTAATGTAAACATGGTTTTAGTTATATAAGGGTCACAAAATTCGCTTGGCCATCGTTTTACAAGTGCATGTACAGCTTTAGCCTTGTTGACTGTCACATTAATGTGAAGATTAAAATTAAGTTTCGGATCCATTGTGATACCAAGGTCCACAAAATTGTATACCTGTTCCAAATTATGGTTATCTGTTGTATAAGAAAGTGGCTGAACAGATCTTCGAGAGAAGCACATTACTTTACGTTTTTCCAAATTTAGAGCCATACGATTTACACAGCACCAGTTAGCCATGCTGTTTAAGTCTGCTTGTAGCAAATGCTTTTCTTTGATTGATATGTATGATTTATAAAGTTTCACATCATCTGCGTACATTAAAATCAGTAGAAAATCAGCTTACATAAATTCAAATTATTTAATAAGTTAAATGGATTGTCAAAATATGGGTACCAATCGAAATGAGTTTGAAAATAATGGGTAAGTTCAGAAGTCGCAGCAGTTGAGCGCAACCGTTGCTAAAAAAATCTGTGTTCGTAATGCGTCTTCTGAATGGCTTGATACATTAACCGTCAAATTCAAAACACACAACCTATTGTCTGAAATGATCAGAAAAATATTACGATCATCTAACACACAACTGTTCAGTTGATGAGAAGTACAAAACAACGCGTTCAGAAGGTGCAAACGCAACAGTTATTGAGCTGTTGCGCCTTCTGAACGTGCTCAATGTATTTCGGAACTGTATTTAGAATTCAACATTGAATATGTATCTCAATACCAGACGAAAAAGATCAAAAAGATTTTAGTTTGAATAATTCTAAAGGGGGGTTGCCACCTGTTGAAAAATCGGATTTGTTTTACTTATACACAAGTTAAATGATATATCAAAATATTAGTGTGAAACGAAAGAGTTAAAGGAAAACTTTAGTTTGATACATAGTTTAATAAGCAAAGTGAAATCAATATGTCATATATTTACTTTTAATACGCTTATATGACAACGGTTTTGTCATTGCGTTAACCCATTTGAAACTAGCAACATTATAAATTAGTTTAAAAAAAATAAAAAATTTGATTTCAAATCAAAAAATAATTGGTTTAGAAATTAAAGAACAAAAAGAAAAAATCGTTTAAAATGCCAGTTACTTGCTGTTCGTGTGCCAACAGATGTTACGCAAAGGGAGTGGATAAATGCGTGTGGTGTTGAACTAACTGGATCATCGAAAGTTTGCGCTCTGCACTTCAAATCGAATGAAATCATTTATGCAAGTATTAATGCCACGAGAAGACGCCTCGATCCAGATGCAATACCATCAAAGATGTTACCTGCTATTTCATCTCAAGGCATATCGTGAACATAACGTCCAATAACAAATACAACTGCAGTGCGCCAAACAGATGTGAAGTATCGCATAAAATTTATACTTTCGCCAATTTAGTAATAATATATGGTCCTGATTTGCAGTAATTAATTTGAGAAAGAATATTAATCTTGATGTGTATATACATATATACATATAAGGGGAAATGTTTTGAACTGGGGACATTCTGCGTACCGGCATATTGTTTCCGAGACAAAGCACCTGCCAAGTGCGGTTTCTGTATCTTCGTCAGTACTATTTATATGTGTAAATGTCAGTAAGTAAATAGTTATTCACAAAAAAAAAAAAAAAAAGGCTTAAATGACTAATTTGTTTTCTAAAATCGAGAAAATCCGGAAATTTCTAGTGCAACTCGCGTAAATTCTGAAGAAAATATTGCAACTTTGAAAATCTAACTCAATCAAATTCTGCAATAGGGCGTTCTTCCACTAAATTTTGAAATAGAGGGTTGTTGAGGGTTTTGCTAAAATCGAGAAAATCAGGAAATTTCTAGTGCAACTCGCACAAATTGTGAAAAAAAATATTGCAGCTTTGAAAGTCTATCTCAATCAAATTCTCTAAAAGGGCGTCTTTCAAATAAATTTTGAAACAGAGGGTTGTTGAAAAGTTTTTTGAGATAGGGCGTTTTCGAACTGGTTGCCTAGATAAGTTGATCTTCCACTAAGCAGTGAGACTAATGGTGTTTTCGTTTCTACCAAAAAATGTCACCTTCTGATTGCCCCTTTCTCTTTTCGTGTGTGAATAAGGGCTAAATTTGCAGTGATACCCTTTAACAGGGTAAAGTGTAACAACGACATCGCTATAAGTATGCTCGATTTGATGTTCCCAACACTGATAAGTTATTCCTCATCTCTTGCCAACGCAACGACGACCCTTTTCAGGGGTATGGGAATGTCTTCTATACCAACATGACCTTCCAATAAAAGAAGTTGTGTTTGAATTCGCTAAGCCATATCGCGTTCGTAAATATGTATGTAGCTTTTGTTATATGCTTCATCGTATCATACGTGAACCAAAGCCGAAAGAGGGTTAATGTAAACAAATATACGAATTGTTTACATTTAAATTTTCAAATAAGCGTACGTCAAATATTGATTTCACTTTGTTTATTACATTATGGTTTGATAATACTTTTGATTGGGGTTGCTACCTATTTCTTTTTTTGAAGGCCATCAGATCTGCACCGTTATTTCGAATTTCCGAAATGAGAACTCAAATTAAAAAACTGGGATTGTACATGATACAGATGTGAAATAAGGTTTTATAGTTTCAAGTTAGAATTTTTGGTGTCATAGTGATTGGAAATTTTATGAACAGAAAAACCGACACCATGCGAGACCTCTCTTCACTAAGAAATGCCTTTATATGAATCATTTGGAAAATTGTTTGGGGGTTTGAACCTATTTAAAAAGCTAAATTTAATTTTGTCGTTTGAACGCCATTCGGACTCACTACATAGTATAATTATTTAAGCTTAGCTCATTATGTCTAATGCAGCGTTTTTGCTGCATTTAAAATGCAACATTTAGCACTTTCGAAAATATGATTTCGAAGAGCGTTCATGCTATCGCATTTAGTAAATGTACATTTACGCGAGTTCGAAATCTTATGCTTTTGACAAACAGCCATGTTCCAGTCGCTTATTCAGATCCGTATCTATTACGATGAATTCTCACGTAGAAGATAATGTGCAAAAAACCCTACTGAAAAGGAAAAAATTTATTTAAACCAAAAATTCAATACAAAAACTTGAATTGTTTTAACCATAAGCGAACATTTGTTTGTGTATATATTCATTTGTCGGTGCTGTCAATTAAAATTTCCTCACTTAATTAGGAAATAAAACAAACAGAGTTGATCTTAAATTGAACCAGATTTCTATCAGCATCATGTGATGTTGAATTGGCGTAACTTTTCTTTATCCAAATAATGTAAAATAATAAATGAAATTTTGATCGGCGATCACTGAAACGCAGCTAGCTACTGTATACGCGAAAAAGCAATGTTGCCACTTTTTATCATTAAACCATGTTCGAATCGTGAAAATTTTGGAAGACACAGGGTTGCTTTTAGCATTTAGATTCTTAATGCAAAAATGGAGTTGCATTTAGTTGCATTTAGGTGACGAATTTTGTATGGATAAATGTACATTTATAGTAGCATTTAGAGCTAAATGCGCTAAATGTGCTTTTACGCGTAAGCAAAAACAGCCCATAACTGAACGTTCTAACAAAGATGTTTGAAATAGGGGTACAACCACCCCCGCTTACTATGTAGCGGTAGTTTTCGGAAAGGTGAAAAAACTATATTTAATACTTGCGCCGGCTAGATAATGTTCGGCTCCGCCGAACTTTTTTATTTGTTTTAATTAAGAACTTTTTTTTACCGGTATAAGATGATTTGAAATTTGATGAAATTAAAAACCTGCACTATGAGAGACCTCTCTTAATTTAGAAACGGCTTCATGGATTAAGATAAAGTATGGCATTCGGATCGTTTATAACTCTGACTAACATTTGGATATATTTTGGGGTTTTGAAATTCAACCAGATGAATATCTGGTGGAGGGAATTTTATCGAAATTACATAATTTTGACTTTCCCGTTGAACTTTAATCTTGAGATTGCGATGAATTTAAACCTATCGTACAGTGACCAGGCGCTTTTATTTTATATAACTCAATATTATCTCTCTGTTCTTTGTTAATTTCTTGTCAATTAAAGACGCGGCTTTTTTTAAAGCGACCGAAGTGACACGATATCTTTGGAAAGCTAAATTCTTCTAATATAACAAAAAAATAATACGATAGAATAGGTAATTTAGTGTTGTGGTAATTGTTTTGAAATTCCGTAGGAGCTTTAGAAAATGTTCAATCGACTTGTTTTCACCAAGCTGGACGAGTGGACCTCGCAAAAAGTTTTACTTGTCAAACATGAGTTTTTATACGGTAAACTATTTTTGACTCCTACCTCTTTTTTGAAATTTTTTTAATAATGGCCTTTACTTGCTTAAGTTAACACTATATGCATACACGTTCCAGTAGAGGTGTCAAACTATCGATGGTACTATCGATAGTATCGATAGTTTTGTTTTTTTGCCCCTATCGATGAGTAGTGATAATTTTTCTCAAAAAAGGTTAAACTATAGTACTAGTTGACTATCGATAGTTTAAAACCTCTAGCACAGCCGATTTTACTTATAATGTCTCCATGCAGCTGCGCGTCAGTTTTTTAAGTTTACCAATTTTTTGTTATAAGTGATACTTTCAATGTGATTCCTCCTTTAATGGCCATTTTCTCAAGCAAACTTTAATTGAAAAGCTCCCTTTATATTTAAACGTTGCTTCAAACCATAAGGTTATATCTGAAGTAAAGCATTTCTATTATCGGTGTTTGACGTTTGTATGTTTCTTGACTGTAAACAAATCCAAAAATTATATTACGAAATTTAAACAGAATATATCATATTTGAAAATGTATAATAAGCAACAATTAAAGAAGGCAACAGTGATTTTGTGGCGGCAAATGATAAAGCTGTTTTTCATGCTGATTACGAGTCCGTAAGCATAAGGTTTCCATCAGCTCCAGATTTTAAGAAAAACGAGGTCAAAGTGTCAAAAAATCGCTTTTTTTCCAATATTTTAGCAGGTCTAGCACAAAAAACAACCTTTAGAACCTTTAACTGGGGCTTAAATTAAAGCTATAACTCTCGGCTACTACCCCTGCACCTTGACCTGATGGTCACTAAAAGTCATTTATTGAACAATATAAAAATACTGGAATAAATACTGTGCTATTGAAAAAAATAAATAAGTTTTGCCAAAATCAGTTTTTGCTGTTAAATAAATAACTATAAGTGACCTTAGGGTTAAGGTTCAGGGATGGTATCTTAAGCGATTGTAGTCGAAAGTTCAAACCTTAATTTCAGCCCAAGTGGAAGGCTCCATCCCCTTTTCTTTAATTGCGGTGGGTACTCAAACTTCGCACAAAATCAGGTTTTGCTGTTCAATAAATGACTATAAGTGACCATCAGGTCAAGGTGTAGGGATGGTATTTTCAGAGATAGTAGTCGGGACTTCTAGCTTTAATTTAAGCCTAGTACCCTTTTGATTCTTTGTTAGAGCTTCTAAAATATTGCCAAAAAACCTCGATTTTTTGACATTTTGACCTCGTTTTTCACAAAATCTGGAGCTGATGGAAACCTTATGCTCATGAATTCGTAATCAGCACTGACAAGTCAATCGAAAACAGCTGTAACATTTGCCGCAACAAATTTTTTCACATTTTTGTTGCCATGTGTTATAGATCATAAGAAGAAGTTTTCTTTACTAGGCTCATAATTTTATTTTTAATTGTAAGCTTCAGTAATAGATATGTAAATAAAAAAGTAAAATTCGATAATAAAATGCTTTACTTAGACAGAAATATACATGTTAAAGCAATATTTAAACATAAAGTGAATTTTAAAGTTAAAAGTTACTTAAGAAAACGGCCCTACGTGTGTTTATATTTTCAATATTTTGTTTTTTTGTTTTTCGAAGCCGTCCCTGTTAATTTGGAAGAGTTTTTAACATTACATTGACTATCGATAGTACTATCGATGGTAGCGTTTGACCCTATCGATAGTATTGCTGGAAACTATCAACGAGTAGTGATCGTTTTTTTCTGAAACATGGAAACTATCGATGGTGGCACTATCGATAGTTTTACAACTCTACGTTCCAGTTTCCAGTGGACAATTGGATATTCTCAAACAAATGGGCACATTTTTTGTATGCAAAATAATCTGAGTTCTCCACTTGATAACACGTAGCTTGGATATCAATTTGAATTCGAACATTATTCAACTTTTATACAAAGTTTGGAAAAAATTGGAGAAAAATGTTTTACATCCACTTGAGAATCAAGTAGTATTTCTTAACGATTGCAAAAAATTTGAAAAAAAGTTTGCTTTGTGCATATTGGGATGCTGCTAATGGTTTGATCGAAGTTGTGCCAACTTACATACGAACAAGTGAGTATATGTACATATGTGTATATGTATGTATGTACGTATCTACAAACCTCGTTTGTTTCGGCGCAGTTGTTGTACAATAGAGACGGTCACACGTATTTGTGGAGTTAACTGTTGGAAAAAAAATAACTATAAATATATAATTTGTTCAAGTAGGTTTCAAAGTTAAAGTGTTTACCGTCAATGGGTCCCCACAGGTTTTTGCGGTTTTAGCATCGTCGTCACTGCTAGCGTTATCTTCATCAGTATTGTTTGGGTTAACCTTATATAAACGAAGAATAGCGCTGTCCAGATTTAAATTTTCACGCTTCGGTTCGAAGAGACTATCCGAGAAACGAATCGTTACGTTGTTGTCATGCATCCAAGAGCTCTCGGTGGAGTCTGAGTTACATATGGGATATGCTGCCATTTCGTGAAGGGGGTGACCTTGATTCTCATCAGAATTACTCGTTTGAAAAGCTGACTGTAGGCGATTCTTTATATCATTGATGCTGAAAATATAAGAAAAACCATTGTTTTTAATATATTACGAAAATGTAGCCCTTTTGTTAGAGACACACATCTCTACCTGGGATCACACGATTTGTACATTTGGCTAAAAATTTGTCAAATTCATAGACAAATCATGTGAACGCTAAATTTCATTTGTCATTTATCAGAACATCCAAATATGTATGTATTTGCCTTCTTGTGGCAAATAAAAAACAATCCTGGTAGCCAAATCGTATGAACGCAATGCTGCTACATAAGCCAAATAAAAGTTACGCAAATGACCAAATATCTGATTTGCCACTTGATGACAAATGCCAGTGACAAATATACAAATATTGTTGAGCGTTATTGCCAGTTTGTTAAATTGTTCGTGCTTGCGAAGCTTTGTGTTTTCCATTTTTGGTAAAATTTTAGGTTTTAATTTAATATTCGTAACCGAAAAACTTCCGAAAAATATCATGTTATTTGAAAATAATTTCAAAATATTTTTTTAAACTGAACATTTGAAAACATGTACTTTATGTTGTTGCGAGTAATATTCCACATATTGAAAAATATTTCAACAAAAAATGTTAATTAATTACCATAGAACAAACCTTTGGTCAGGTATATGCATTTCTTTAGTATTAAATATATTTTAAATAATATAAATAGAGGTCATTCGTTATTTCTGTTTAAACGCTATGTATTTCAGTCCTCTTTCATATGATACCAAATTTGTTTAATTTGGACAAGCCGTTTGTTTATTATCCGGAAAGGACTTTTATTTTGGAATAATATTCGCAACAACCCTGATATGTACATATTCGGCAGTAGCTGAGTGTGCAGAGAAGTGTGCGACTATTTGTAAGCTTTCATGAGGTCCCAGGTTCGTATGCCGGCAGACGAACATATTAAAAATATAATTAATTGATTATAATTAACTATGAAAAAGCATATGAGGCATTCTCTGCAAAAAAAGCCACTCGAAAAAAAAAGTTCTTTATTTTTTTGGCAATGATATATCTTATAGTATATGTAAAAACTAAAATAAAAAATATGGTGTTAGGTCTACGTAACGCGGAGTTGCCATACTGGCAGGGGTCAAAGTTTTTTGCAAAAAAATTTTCGAACCGCCGTAACTTTTAAACGAATGAACGGATTTTAAAACGACATTAGACTTTTTTGAACAAACTTTCCTAAACTTTAAAACTGTGTATCATAAAAAATTTTTTAAATTAATATTTCATAGAAAAAAATTTAATTTTTAACCTTTTATGCCCCCTTAGATTTTTTTCAAAAATACCCAAAAATGTTCCTTATTTCATCACCTTTTCACCCCCTAAAGGAAATTTTGGGACAGCAATATTTGTATGAGTTACAAATAAAAAACCCACTCAGCGCAACGCTCTCAATCCGAGCAATTTCTTTGTTTGCCTACAAATTGCAATAACTTATCAGCAGAAGAGAAAGGTAAGTAAAAAACAAGTAATTTTTAGCAAAAAAAAACCGACTTCAACTCCCATATAAAATATATATATATATATATATCTCATGATCTACTGATCGGATCTCAACCAGATTAGTATGGGACTACCTCTGAGATACTACCTTTCCGATGCAATTATCGAAATCGGTTGACGTGGTCCAAAGTTATGCGGTAACATACATAAAAAAAAAAAAAAAATATTCCGACGAACTGATAACCTCCTCCTTTTTTGGAAGTCGGTTAATAAGACAAGCAAACAGGATTCCTTAGATTTCAAACTGTCGCTAGGATGAAAAATCATTGATGTATGGACTTTTATTATCTGCATTTAGCGTAACCCAGGATTAACGACGTGGACGTAGCAAACATTTAATCCCTTTTTTTATTTCTATTATATTATACTTTTTTTGTATTCTTTTTATTTGTTTTTGGTTTTTTAATTAAAATTATTACGTACTTGAATCACGCTTTGGTGGAAAAACTACAGATTCTTCTGAAAAACTAAATGTTTTTAATAACAATTCTTCGCTACCGATAGGTATAAAAGCGTGATACTTTTGGGTGCCACTGATTCTTTTTGATGAAGAAAATCTGACTTTCAAGGAATTTTCGATCACATTGTGTTCTTCTTTTGAAGAAAAATACACGGAGGTCCGTTCAAGATTTTTCTTCGCCCAATTGAAAAGAGCTTCTGCTGTCAAAATTTGTTGGGAAGGTGGAAGGTGTAAGCTCGCTCGAGCTGCCAATCTTTTGAAATTTCCACCAATACCGTCACAAGGACCTTTCCCATGTGCAGTTTCATGGAAGTGCCATTAAGCATCCACTCCAAAGTCCTTCTTATGATTCAACAAATTAAGAAAGTTAAATCGATTCTTATAATGTTGTGCTGCTCCATCAGTAAAATATATTATTTTATTAATCGATAAACTTTGCTCCTTTAAATGTGTTATAAGAATTTTCTGGAAGGCATGCACAGCTACAGTATTATGCGTGAGATCATCAGAAAGGACAACTATACTATTATGTTCAATTTTCTGATTTTTAACATAATAGTACACAGCTGTATGAATGGAAACTTGATTGTTGTTCCAGTGGAATGACTGAGCAGCATTTTGAGCAACGAATGCATAGTTCTCTGCAAAATCACTTAGTAATAGCAGATGCTCTAAATAGCTTGCTTGCTGTCTAGCAACAAAATCGTGATTCCTTAAAACTGTCATTTTCTCATAAAAAGTTTCAACAAATTCATTACTATCCTGAACTTGAGATATCAACATTGAACGGTCTGTGCTTTCCCAAATTTGAAACTTAATTTTATCAATTTCGTTAGACTCGAAAATCTCATTTAAGTGGTCTTTTATAATATCAATATTATTTTCGCAATGACATTGAGGTGTAGCATTTTCACAGATTATGATTTTTAAGCAATCTTTATAAGAAGTAAGTTTTAAAACACTGGATTTAGACAAAGAGGGTATAGATGCTCCGTCAATCATTAAGCGCACATTTTCGTGGTAGGTACATACACAAACCGAATGTGTTCCACATGGTCCCGCAAGAACACAATGCTTCGTTCGCAATCGGGTGAAGGTGGAAAATCCGATCTTACAATTCGGATGTTCTAATTTAAAAAGGTAATAAAGCTCCGAAAGATTGCATAAAATTAAACGCTTCTGTACATGAACACGTTTTCCATCGGATTACTTTACAGAAACGAAATCTTTTTTACCTGGCAAAAGACGATTATTTGTGTCCGTTTCATACAAACTAATAACCAACGTTTTGATTTCTCAGATAATGAATTTCCACTAATTTTATCGCTTTTTCCTTCTCTTGCTTGTTTGACAAGTTGGCGTGAACATCCAAATATCTTTGCTACTTTTCTTTCTCCCCATAAATCTGGTACCAGCTTTAATAATTCATACTTTTCAAATCTACCAATCTGTGGATCATTGAATTTATTTCTTAGCTTTTCAATAATTTGTAGCAAATCAGCGGAAGCATTACCGTTATTAGTAGATTTATCATCCTTAGCAAAAGAGAAATCTGAATCAGATTCGTTCTCAGACTCAGATTTATTCTCATACTCAGAAGATGCAGAAGATTCAGGTTTAGATTTACGTTTACCAGTAACTTTAGGCCAACCTTCTTTCAAAAGCTGTTTACGACATTTGTCGCACAAATACAAACTGTGAGGTACGTTTCTTCCTATTTACTTTACGCACATTCTTATTTTTATGACATTTAAATTTAAAAGGATTATAGCACTTAACAAAAGGCATAATTAAAAAAGAAGCAAGTAATGAGTAGCGACAAAAAAATATTTACTGTAGAAAAATCTTCCAATGCGATAATCGTAGAAAATGTTACACTTTATTAGGCACGATACTTATAATATGAGTGAATAAACTCGGCTGTAAGAAGGCATACAACATTGCCACCTAGTGGAATTTTAGAGTACTTGAATTCTCCGACTTAAACTAGAATTATCAGTATTGGACAATTTTAAGGACTTTATTTTTCATTTATGGACATGGAATCTCTTATATTTCTTTTGCAAAATTCCTAAATAATAATTTTTCTCACATTTAGTAAAGCACGAAGGAAATAGATAATAATATAATGTAGTAGGGATGACAGCAGAGCATTTGCTCGGATTGAGAGCGTTGCGCTGAGTAGGTTTTTTTATTTGTAACTCATACAAATATTGCTGTCCCAAAATTCCCTTTAGGGGGTGAAAAGGTGATGAAATAAGGAACATTTTGGTGTATTTTTGAAAAAAATCTAAGGGGGCATAAAAGGTTAAAAATTTAAAAAAAAAAAATTAATTTTTTTCTATGAAATATTAATTTTAAATTTTTTTTATGATACACAGTTTTAAAGTTTAGGAAAGTTTGTTCAAAAAAGTCTAATTTCGTTTTAAAATCCGTTCATTCGTTTAAAAGTTATGGCGGTTCGAAAATTTTTTTGCAAAAAACTTTGACCCTTGACAGTATGGCAACCCCGCGTTACATAGACCTAACACCATATTTTTTATTTTAGTTTTTACATATACTATAAGATATATCATTGCCAAAAAAAATAAAGAACTTTTTTTCCGAGTGGCTTTTTTTGCAGAGAATGCCTCATATGTGAAGTTAAGAATAAAAAATTTCAGAAAAACAACCAGAAAAGTTTCCCAAACAATCGTGCCACTTTTCTTTTCACCTTTTATTCAGTTTTCGGATCCATTTCCGGATTTTTTGCTGGCTATACGCATATACGTACATGCATATACAGATTATTAAAGACGATCTAAATTACACTGTGTGACAAAAAAAATTTCTATACTTTTTCGACGTTCACATGTGTTGTAGATCTAATCGAGCAGAAAAATCTGCATACTCAGAATTTTAAATAACCCTCAAAATTCTGGGCTCAAGGCCAAAAACCGCGGTTATTCATAGGTTGAAGCATAGGTATACTTGCTCGTGACTTTATTCCTGTTTACCCGAGGAAAAATACGTATATATGTATGTGATTTAAGATAAGACATTCCGCTGCTTAAGTACAACAATGTATAAATTTTTAATTTGTCTTAAGAAATTGCGTACTTACTCGGAGAACGTACAGAGTATACGCATACTTTTAATTTCTATGAGAAATATTATTGCCTCTTTTTATAGGTTTTTTAAAAATCATTTAGAGGTCGCGACTTATCATTTTAGGCCAGAAAATATGGTTTCGTAGATTTACCAGTTTAGATTGTACAACATATTTTATAAAAAAAACGTTATTTTCTTACTTGATGCACTTATCTCTTAATAGCTTGACTATTTTCAATCCGATTTAAAATGCCCGATTCCAAAAGGATTCAACATGGTGCTTAAGGAGACCAAGCAAAATGTGTATACCAATTTTCCTAAAGTTTCATGAAAAATCGATTTTTGGCTTAAGGGCCATTGTATAAATAAATTTTGAGTAAATATTGATTAACTCCTTAGCCACACTATTAAAAAAATCTGCACAACCGGTACATACACACAAATAAATTCAAGGCCGCATTTTTCCTTAATTTGCTTAACTTCGACAATTTTTATGCAATTCCATTAGATGAGGTATCAATTTATTCGAAAATAAATATTATTTTAGATAAATACCACATATTTGGCAACTTTCATAGACATTTTTTAAATTAGCGATGATCAAAGTTGAAAAAATGAAGAAAAATAGGGGGTCATTAAAATTTAACCGATGAAAACTTCCAACAAGCTAAGTCCAACAATATACTGTTATACATCGTTTTAAAGGTTTATAAATCCTATTTAAAAACTTTAAAAAACGATTTTTTATATAAAAAATGGAGGGTTCATTTTCATGTTGTACTCGACCATACCTACAGCCTACACTAGGTTTTGTTTCGGGTGTATTTCATGACCTTTTTTGTAGCACCGTGTTATTATATATCATTTTAATGCCGATAGCCTTGTAGCTAGTGCTAAGTACTAATTGTAATTTGAATTATAATCAATAAAAAATAATAATAATAATATATCATTTTAAAGGTCTATAAATCCTTTTCCCACAACATGTTCGATCTTTAAAATTCAATGAAAAATAGTCATTCAAAAACTGATAAATGTACAAAATCGTGTTTTCTAGCCTAAAATGACAAGTCGCGACCTCTAACTGATTTTTAAAAATTCTATAAAAATAGGCAATAATATTTCTCATAAAAAGGAAGGAAATAAGGAGGTAGGGTCTTGATAAAAAAAAATACTAATTCTTCTTTTTAATTTTTTGAGGTACTACCCCCTGAAATGGTTACATATAAGGAAAAAATATTTATCATTTAATATTGACTCAATTGACCCAGATTAACACGTGTCACAAACGTGTTGGTATAATGAACCATGTATCGTGGTTCTGTGCGTTATTATATACTTACTCGTACATGTAAAAAGTCCTAAATATACATATTTTAAAGGGAAAAAATCAAACTTATTTTCCATTTATTTATGAATGATGGTGTGAACAGAAATAAGGGGGCAAGCCAAAGGCAGCACTGACGTAAAGCGATACTGTCGTTTTCTCAACTTGGACACGTTTGAGGCACGGGTTAGACTTGATTAATTGGGCCAAAATTTTTCAATAAAGGTAACCATTTCCAGTTGGCCCAAATCGCAGCAAACAAAACCAAGTGTAAAAAATTTTTTTCTCAGGTTTCGCAGATTTTTGATTATATCTGGATCATACATATTCTAAGGTATCGGACAACATAAATATTAACACGAATCTCCTTCTCTGTATTACTTTAAAGTTACTAAAAAAAGTATTCGAGACAAATCAGTGATTAGCTTTCAATATGTAAACAAAGTCGGCAGTATGTTTTAATGTAATGTAACAGCCCAAAAGTAGGCGGCCGCTGTGGTGTGGTGGTATGCAGTGCGCGCTTGCACTCCGCAGCGCCTGGGTTCAAGCCCTGTTCAAAGCAACGTCGAAAAAAAAATAGAAAAAAGGTTTTTTCACTTCCGAGTGTATTTTTGCCATGAAAAACATTTTTCTTCTCATAAAAATACAATCGCCGTTCGGAGTCGGCGTAAAACTGTAGGTCCCTCTACTTTGTGTGACAACAACAAGGCGTACGCGACAAATCGGAGGAGAAGCTCGGCCAAACACTAACATAGCATCAATCTATTATTATTTTTATTAACAGTCCAAAATATCAAAGAGTTTTTTGGCGCGGAATCCACCGGGCTAAAAAATTAGAAAATCTAGTTTTCTTCGAGCATTTTTGATGTTCTTTCACAATAAAACAAGTAATTTTTAGCAAAAAAAAAACCGACTTAAAAACAATATATATATCTATATATTTCATGATTCAATAATCGGATCTAAACCAAATTAGTATAGGACCACCTCTGAGACACTACCTTTCCGTTGCAAAAATTATCGAAATCGGTTGACGTGGTGCAAAGTTATGCGGTAACATACATAAAAATAAATAAATAAAAAATAAAAAATAAAAATATTCCGACGAACTGATAACCTCCTCCTTTTTTGGAAGTCGGTTAATAAAATAGTTCCCTATACTTTTCAATATCCATGTGTTTTCGGTGGAAAACTATTTGTAACGCAACAGTCTTTTTTACTAATTGAATTTTCAGGTAGGACTTTTTTTATTGAGAGAGAGAGAGAGAGAGAAAGAGAGGGCTCATTTTTCAAGCAACAATGTAAGCTATTCATCATGTTATTGTCCCATAGTTAAAATGTATGTTCTTTCAAACTTATATAGGCTCAGGAAATAAGAATAACAAACAGGATAATTATATTATTTTAAAAAGGAATGAGCCTGAAATAAGAAGAAGAACGACAAACGAAAAAAGAAGCTAAAACAAGAAGAAGATTTTCCGCTTAAATAACAAAAATCTGTTGGATTTATTTCACCTATTTTGCTAGTACTATTATTATCTTCCAAAATGCACTCTCGAATGGTGCTATAAGAGTTTTCCTGCAAGAGTCAGGGCCTCTTGAACTGCCGTGTCCTCGAATATAACATCGCAAAACAAAGCGCATTTTGAAGGGTAAGAATAGTACTATATGACATAGAGCAGGGGTGGGCAAGGCCGAGACCGAAAAGAGCCACATGTAAAATCTAAATGCCACAAAGAGCCACAAAAACCCCCCCTGTGGAGGGAAATATGAATACAAATTTTCCACCATTTAGTTTAATATAATAATGGTAAAAAATATCTAATGATCTCAAATATTTAAGATCTCTTTTCAGGGAATATTATTAGAGAGATCTAGGTTTAATTATTTTCGTTTCTTGCGATTCGATTTTACTTTCTCGAGATATACTAGTTTTAATAGTACTTCGGTATTACGTCGTAATCATTAGTCATCATAGCATGTGGAGAGGCTATTCAATTGTTATGAGCGAAAACTTTTTGTGTATTGATTTATGTATGTATTCTTGTAAATATTGTTAATTTTTTGCTTTTCTTAAATACAAACTGTTACGAAAAAGGCATCCTTTGATTAAAAAAAGATTTGGTTAAACGCTTTTTTTCCAAGTTTTTGGTGCTTCTGAAAATCAAAAGTTGGCAACACTGTTCAAAAACTATTTGAAAATTTGATGATTGTACCAGGATGCTGTTGCCGTAGTGGTGAAGTAAAGTAAAAAGTATTTTGGCGAAATTTCTTGCACTATATAAGTCAAAGCCGATGTTTGTGGAAGATTAAGTTCACGTTATTGCAGTTGTGAATTAAAAAAAAAAAACACTGTTTAATAAAATGGTAGAAAAATTATGAACTTTCGGCTCTAATCATTTCGATCTTTCCTGGACCTCAGTTGTAAAGAAATAAATATTGTACCAGCTTGCTGGTAAGTTAAATGCTTCGAGCCTGATTTAACAATCACTTGATGGAGCCAGCAAGCTGGTGTCGTATATTTCCCCTTTTATACAAAAAGGTTTTTGGTTGGATAAAATATTAGCTTTTTTCAGAGTTCATTGTTTTTCTATACCATTACTTATTGAAAATGTTTGCGTATATACTTATACATGTATATGTATGTAAAAAATTTGAGCTACCATTTTTAGCCTATAGTCATTTAGTAATTTTTTTAAAGAAATTTGGCTACCACTAAAAAGATTCGCGGCAAAACTGATGAGTTTGTCATAAAAGAAGAGGAAGAACTTTATCTGTAAATAGATCTAAGCTGGTCAGAACCACAGTCGTGGTATAGCTCTGTCGTCGCCAAAACAATTGTCTAATTCATCTAAACTCGTAACTCTCGTAACCGCATAAACCCTTTAAATAAACCGGGTTTCTGGTAAATGTTTTGTTACGTATTCTAACCGATGACGAAAACAACTATGCAGTTGTTGCAACTAGGGTTGCCAACATTTTCTTAAATATTTATAGTACTTTAAAAAGAAAATTGGAAAAATATAGTATACTTCAAATACATATATGGGGTATTCCCAACGGTGTCGTATTGTTGTATGTCGTAAACTTTAAACGCCTAAAATATGTATTAAGGGGGTTCGCAAAGTATCATCAAAGTCATATTATGAATTGTTGCAGTGTTAAAAAATAGTTCGTTGTCGTTTTAAGTTCTCTAAACATTTATTTAAGCTTTTAAAGTTTACGGCATACAACAATACGACACCGTTGTGAATCCTTCAATAGTATTTTATTTAAAAGAAAAAGTAAAAACGATTTTTAAGTGATGGAAATAGTTCTTCCTGTGAATGCCGAAGTTGTTGGAATAGAGAGTAGAAATGAAATAATTTTGAGTAAATTTGTTAATTATTTCTCAGTGTTTTTAAAATTATTGTACCTTTTTTGATTATAAACTCACTATGACCTTTTACTTTAAATAATGTTTCATTTAATAGTGTTATTTCAGTATAAAGGTCATTCATATTAGCACACATTTTTTCGTGCAAATTACTGAAATATATTATTTTTGCGTCCAACAGTATACAACACACCGACCGGAAAAATAGTACAATACTATATATTATAGTACGGTTGGCAACCCTAGTTACAACTAAGTTCAATATAGTACATTCCGTACGTTTGCTGCAAGAGGGTCATAATGCGAAAAAATAAAAAGTCGAGAAACACGTCTTTAATGTAACTCTCCAATGATTAGTAAAAATGACGGCATTTTTCTTCTAATGAGTTATTGTTAATCGATACTGCTAAATATGAAATTTTTGTGCAACATGGAAAAAGGTGGCGGTCATCTCTGCATACGTACCTCAAATATTTTTAATTTTTGTTCATGACTTTATTGTAACAAAGGTATGCTATATCATATCGTCGTTTAAAGTACAAAACCGCGTATCGTCATTCTGCAAAACCGCGTAACTGACATTGGCTGCCAAAAATTGGATTTGCTCACACAAGCCCTTGGCTCAATCCTTATCCATTCGTCCTGAAATATACTGGCCAGAAATGCGATTGCTTTATAAAAAAGAGAACTATTTTGAAATATCAGTGTTTTTACGCTCTAGAAAATAATTTCTACAATTCACATACGTGGTTTTGCATTTTGCTGATACGCGGTTTTGCATTTTGTTGATACGCGGTTTTGCACTTTAAACGACGATATATATGTATTCATATATGTATTTTTAGCTACTGGGGTGTTCTATTCTTCTTCTTCTTAATTGGCGCTGTAACCGCCTAAGCGATTTTGGCCGAGTCCAAAACAGCACGCCAGTCATTTCTCTTCTGTGCTAACTGACGCCAATTGAAAATGCCAAGTGAAGCCAAGTCCTTCTCCACCTGGTCTTTCCAACGCAGAGGAGGCCTTCCTCTTCCTCTGTTACCAGCATCGCGGCCCGCGTTGAATATTTTCAGAGCAGGAGCGTTTCTGTCCATCCGAACGACATGGCCAAGCCAGCGGAGCCGCTGAATTTTAATTCGCTGCACTATGTCTATATCGTTGTAAAGCTCATACAGCTCATCGTTAAATCGTCTGCGATATTCGCCATCACCAACGCGTAAAGGTCCGTAAATCTTTCGCAGAATCTTTCTCTCGAAAACTCCAAGAGCCGCCTCATCAGATGCTTTCATTGTCCATGCTTCCGCGCCATACACCAGCACAGGCATGATGAGTGACTTATAGAGTGTGATCTTTGTACGACGAGAGAGGACTTTACTTCTCAATTGCCTACTCAGCCCAAAGTAGCACTTGTTGGCAAGAGTGATTCTCCGTTGGATTTCAAGGCTGACATTATTATTGGTGTTAATGCTGGTTCCCAAATAAACGAAGTCGTCTACTTTTTCAAACTTGTAACTGTCAACAGTGACGTGGGTGCCAAGACGCGTATGCTCTGACTGTTTGTGTGCTGACAGGAGATACTTCGTTTTGTCCTCGTTCACCACCAGACCCATTCGCTTTGCTTCTCTATCCAATCCCGAGAAGGCAGAACAGACGTAGCCCTTGTTTTTACCGATAATATCGATGTCGTCGGCATACGCCAGCAATTGTACGCTCTTATAAAGTATTGTGCCTGAGCGGTTCAGTTCTGCGGCTCTTATTATCTTCTCCAACATAAGATTAAAGAAATCACACGAAAGGGGGTCCCCTTGTCTGAAACCTCGTTTGGTATCAAACGGCTCGGAGAGGTCCTTCCCTATTCTGACGGAGCTGGTGGTATTGCTCAACGTCATTTTACACAGCCGTATTAGTTTCGCGGGGATACCAAATTCAGACATCGCGGCATAAAGGCAACTTCTCTTCGTGCTGTCGAAAGCGGCTTTGAAATCGACAAATAGATGGTGTGTGTCGATCCTATTCTCGCGGGTCTTTTCCAAGATTTGGCGTATTGTGAATACCTGATCTATGGTGGATTTTCCAGGCCTAAAGCCACACTGATAAGGTCCAATCAGCTCGTTGACGGTGGGCTTCAGTCTTTCGCACAATACGCTCGATAAGACCTTGTAACCTATGCTTAGAAGGCTAATTCCGCGGTAGTTGGCGCGTATGGCGGGGTCGCCTTTCTTGTGGATTGGGCAGAGCACACTTAAATTCCAGTCGTCGGGCATGCGTTCATCTGACCATATTCTGCATACGAGCTGATGCATGCACCTCATCAGCTCCTCGCCGCCGTACTTGAATAGCTCGGCTGGCAGGCCGTCAGCTCCAGCAGCTTTGTTGTTTTTCAGCCGCGTAATCGCTATTCGTACCTCGTCATAGTCAGGCGGTGGGACAGCTACTCCATCATCATCGACTGGGGACTCGGGTTCGTCTTCCTCACTACTTTCAGCGCTGCTACCATTCAGTAGGTTATAAAAGTGTTCCCTCCACAATTTAAGTATATTCTGGACATCGGTCACTAGGTCGCCATTGTTGTTCTTACAGGAGTTCGCCCCGGTCTTGAAACCTTCCGTAAGTCGCCTAACCCTCTGGTAGAATTTTCGGGCGTTCTTCCTGTCGGCCAGCATCTCAAGCTCTTCGCACTCACGTATTTCGGCCTCTCTCTTCTTATTGCGGCAAATACGTCTCGCTTCCTTCTTCAGTTCCCTATAACGGTCCCACATGGCTCGCGTTGCGCCCGATCGCAGCGTGGCCCTGTAGGCGGCATCTTTTTTCTCTGCGGCTTCTTGACATTCCTCATCGTACCAGTTGTTCTTTCGGGCTCGCTGAAATCCAACTACTTCTTCGGCGGCGGTACTTAATGATCGGGAAATGTGGTTCCACTGCTCGCGTACGTCGGATTGTTGAAGAGTGCTCTCAGAGAGCAGGTGTGTGAGTCGAGTGGCGAATAAATTGGCCGTCTGTTGTGATTGCAGCTTTTCGACGTTAAGCTTTCCTTGCATTGTTGGGCGCACATTTTTTGCTGCACAGAGGCGGGTGCGTATCTTGGCTACAACAAGATAGTGGTCCGAGTCGATGTTTGGCCCTCGGAGTGTACGTACGTCCAAAACGCTTGAAGCATGCCTTCCGTCTATCACAACATGATCGATTTGGTTTCTCGTTTTTCGATCTGGAGACAGCCATGTAGCTTGGTGGATGTTCTTATGCTGGAACCTAGTACTACATATTACCATATTTCGGGCCCCGGCGAAGTCGATCAGCCTCAGTCCGTTATCGGACGTTTCGTCGTGGAGGCTGAATTTTCCGACAGTGGCGCCAAAGATCCCTTCCTTGCCCACCTTGGCATTAAAATCGCCAAGCACGATTTTGACATCGTGTCGGGGGCAGCGCTCATATGTACGTTCCAAGCGCTCATAGAAGAGATCCTTGGACGCCTCATCCTTCTCTTCCGTCGGGGCATGGGCGCAGATGAGCGAGATGTTGAAGAATCTAGCTTTGATGCGGATTGTGGCTAGACGTTCGTCCACCGGGGTGAACGCCAGTACTCGGCGACGGAGTCTCTCTCCTACCACGAATCCAACACCGAATTTGCGCTCCTTTACGTGGCAACTGTAGTAAACGTCGCAAGGCTTCACGCTTACTTTACCTTGCCCCGTCCATCGCATTTCTTGGATGGCGGTGATGTCAGCCTTTGTCTTCCCGAGGACATCAACCAGCCGGGCAGAGGCACCTTCCCCATTAAGGGTCCGGATATTCCAGGTGCATACCCTTAAATCATAGTCCTTTATACGTTTGCCGTGGTCGTCATCAGAAAAAGGGGGTCTCATCCGAGGCTGTTTGTTTCTTTTCATTGGGCGGGGTTTTAACGTGGCGGGACCCAAACCCAGCGCACGCGAAGTTTTACGCCTTCTCACTTTAGCTCGCTCCCAAACGGGTGTTTGGTTGCTACCCAGAGGATACGTGGATATAAATATCCGGACGTTGTGAGCTGCGATTTGAACCGTACGCACAAGAATCGCTTCTGGCCACTCCCAGGTGAATGGCAGTCAAAAGTTTTCCACTTCTGCGCACGGAACCATCCTCCATTACATGATTTTTTTCAAAAACCGGTTTTCGAGTTATTCGCGAAAAGGTAATTTGAGGCATTTCACGTCACCGCGGCCACCTCTGTGTTATTGGAGTAATTTATGTCGCTATCAATAAATTTTTGCAATAAGCTTCTCAACCGTTATGTTAAATTATGGAGTTCTTACGATTTTTTGCGGATTACATATTGAAACAAGGTTGTCTACTTTTTTGCAAAAGTTTAACCCATCAACTCGAAAAAGAACGGGTCTTTTTGACCCACTGTTTAAAAAAATGGCTTATAGATGGTTAAAACTTCCACTAAAATATTAAGCGCCAAATTTTTCTAAGAAAACCCGAATGTAATGATAAAAAATACTATTTTTTACCAAAAAGGCGGAACTATAACCCTTTGCAGAAAATGTTGCGATGCGAGGGAGCAAAACTTTCCTGGGGTTTGACCACCAATAAGGAATGCTAACGTAATTTTCACACAGCCACCTAGTACTTGTATACGTATGTGGGACCCCAGAATAAAATAATTTACGAATGTAAAAATTAGCAAAACAACTGTTTGCTTATTATTAAATGTCTGTTTAAAATATTAAAAAAAAACATACCCAGGAAAATCAACTTGTCTTTGTTTTATCTCTAATTATTGAGGAGTTAGATGGAATGAGTTAGAGGAACAGAAGCTGCTTCTGTTAAAACTGCTTTCTGAGATATTGGCGTTAAAGTTTTTGATGTGTTATAACTTTCTTGTTGTTGTAGTAAAAAAGTAGTATTATTGTAGTATTGGAAAGAGTTGTCTGCTGCGGAAAAAAAGCGTTAGATTACCAGTATTCGACCCTAATTTAACTGTAATAAACGCTTTCGATCGAAAAATATGTTACCTATGTTTACTCTGAGTTACGCTCTTTTTGGAAAAATAAAGGAGATCATATTCGTATTCAGCGGCCCAAATTATGCAAAAAAACTCCTTTAAAAATGTAATTTTCATTACGTAAAATTGTGTTTTTAAACGAGTAGTATTTAGTTCCTTCAAACGATGTATTTCAATGTGCATACATCATGAAAATTTTGTACAAAATTCCTAGGCGCCGAACGCCGCGCCGCCGCCGCCGCCGCGCCGATATTTTCGTAACTCGGCGGCGGCGCGTGAGGAATGACAAAAATCGGCGGCGGCGTGGCACGGCGGCGTATACGTCTAGTAAGTATCCCATTTTGCCCATTTAGGTACTTAAAGTTGGTATTAGAGACAATGTTTTTATGTAAAAAAAATATAGACAATGTTTTTATGTAAATTAAAAATGCTATAATCAAAAAAAAAAATGTTTAATTTTTTTTTTGTTTTTTATACGTTGCACATCAATGTAAAATAAGTATAATAGAGCCCATAATAAGATTGATTAAATACATTTTTTTCATTAAGTTTCGTTAAAAAGTTTCCAAGATACAGTACTTTAAAGAAAGGTATGTATGACGCTTTCTTAAAATTTAAGCAAATTATGCTGCACGTATATTCGTGTCACCTAGACCTTCAATCTCTTTAATTTTCATCCAAATCCTGTGAGGTCGCGCACAGGTTATGAGACAAAATAGATAAGTAACGTAAGCTTCACTTCTCCAGTGTGGCCCAGGCGCACTTACTTTTTTTTANACTAACCCCAAGAGCTTTTTTAAAAAATCTAAAAAATCAACCTTAATTTTTAGCCATTTGGACCTTGTACTTTATTCTACTAGAATTCGATGGGCTACAAAACTTCATACTCATAATCTAATTAAAAACTCGAAATTTTTACGAAGATTTGTTGATTTTTTTTTTAATTGCATACATTTTTAAGGCAGTGTCACTCGATTGGTACATTTGTACAAATTTGTGCATTTTTATATTAGGCTACTGGGACAAAATACAAAAAAAATTGCCTTTTTTTGTAGCACAATACAGCAATCTTCTATTGAAAAATTTCAGCAAATTATTTTTCATGATTGGGATAAAGAAAAATATTTGGATATTCACACAACTGGGATATGATTTGCACCAAATCTCGGCAAATACCCAATCGTGTGACACTGTCTTTAAACTTGTATTTATACGGATGTTGTTAAAGAATGAACTATAAAAAACTAACCAAAATTAAATAACAACAAAAATAATATTTTAAAACTTGGCAAAATTTGGTGCGGCTTTAATTTTTTCGACTACTGTACATAAGTTGACTATGATTACTCGGCCGTGCAATCATAGTAGCACAATGCCACTAATATTTGACTTACAAACAAAATAAGGGCAGGAATTTAAAAATTTCAACCCTGTTTGTGTGAAATATTTTATTTTTATCAGTATTTTTCTTTTAATAAATCTATGTTAAAATGAAAGTTAAAATAAAAAATATTTTGTCAGACGAGCATTATGGATGAATACTTGAGCCGTTGCAAAAGCTGAGCGAGTCACGCAACCTCGCCCTGCCTCCCGGAGGGTGCTAGTGTGGCAAGCGAGGCGTATAAGACGGCGAGACGAGCATGATGGTGAATGTGTGAAGGTTGAGCAACTCGAGCCGTTGCGAAAGTCGAGCGAGTGAGCGACCTCTTACGTCATGGAAGAGCAAACGACAGTTCTACGATTTGCCGATAGCTAGCGGATAACGACAAGTGTGCAGATCTCCTTTGAAATGCATGTGCTCGGCTCAAAATTTCAGGGCGAGACGATAACGCAACTATGATTTGACGACAAGTGTGCAGATAGCCTAAGGTGGCACCGTGCGGCGTCGCCAATTATGTTTAAAGTTCGCGACGCCGCCGCCCCCGCAAATCAATCGGCGCAAACATCTTGTATATAGCATGTAAAATTAATAGAAATGCTACTACTGACCAAGCATTGCGGCCTACAAGCTTTTAAGTATGTACAGATTTCCTTAAGTAATGCTGTGCAAAGTTCTTCATTTGCCTGATAAATGCTTAGATAGATGAAAGGACTCACAGGTGTTTTTACATATTTAGGCACTTAAGTACATAGATACATGCATATGACTTACATACCATATTCCTTTTTCATGTTATATGTACGTATGTACATGCACGCGCATTTAGAAATTAGCTTCAATTCAGTTGAGCAATGAAAATAATCAAAGTGACGATCTTATTAAGGCAAACATCTCTTTTCTATCTTTATTTATAGCTTTTCTTATTGCCTCCATGACTGTGTGATTTGATGCGTTGGCTGCACGTTCATTCATTCAAGTCTGTCCGAGCAAGTCAACTTGTTGACTAGGGGCTAGTCGCTTGTTGATTTTTCAAGAGTGTAACTCAATTGCTTTACGGCTTTTTTTGCATGCTCAACTATCTGTCACGTGTATTTATGTATGTATGCATGTTTGACATATGAAGTACGTATACGGTGACCATATTTATGGGAGCCGAATACCCCTGCAAAAATCGTTGGACCATGTAGTCTATTTGTGGTATAGTGGAGTACGTACAAAAGTGTTCCTCTGTCATGCTGTAGCGGACCAACTCGTGTCTCTGCGCCAGCTTATTGTTTGTTACCCGATCAGTACTCGTGTTTTAACGAAATGTGATTGAAGTTGAGCATTTGAAAGCACATTTGCATGTCTGGCTGTAGCTGAACTTGTAGAGATGCTCGCTGTTATTTGTTAGCTCCCAGCATGTTCGGGTTTAAATGCCGTCAGAGGCAACATGTAATTTTTAATTTTTGTTTTTGGTTTTTATTAATTTCGAAAAAGCATCTCAGAATTGAAGAAAAAAGCGTCTACAAACGAAAAATATATAACAACATTGCCATTATTAATATGTTGGAGTAGTTTTGTGCTACTCTGCTGTAATGCAGGGATTGAGTATATGGTCCTGCCCTAGGACATCGCAATGTTAATTGGACCATATTTTTTATATGAATTGTGGTTAATTTAAGAGGTACTTCTTGGTCCTTAGGGAGTACACTTTACACGTATGCATGGAGTAGTCGCGATTTTTGCAGGGTACCCCTGAAACAGCATCCTTATAGTAACATCTCAAACTTGTGGCATATTTTTCTCAAGATTTTCAGGACGCGAAATTTGTTAAAAAAATTTGTTAAATTTTAGTATTATAAAGTGTATATCTCTAAGGTCTGATTATGCACACTTCGCACAACCATTTGTACCAGAGCACTAAAAGTGTAACTTAAGAAAATGTGAAGCAAAATCTAAACTCAACAGATCACTAAGTTTTTAAAAGTTCTGCTAATTTCTGGGTAATGGAATACATACAAAATACATACAAAGTACATACGAAATTACAGTTTGAAGTTTATGCGAAGTTGTGCGAAGTTATGCGAAGTATGCATAATCAGACCATAAGACTTTTTTCGCATTTTTTTTGGTTGACGGTGTAACGCAGTTTTTCATAAAAAGTAAGTATGTATCTATGTTCAACCATTTCTTTAAAGGAGAAGCAAATGAGCATTACTTTCCTTTTGCACTTTATTAAACTCGAATTTAATGAGCTACAAAACTGCAAGCCAAATCTTTTTTTCTAAAGATTCTAATTAAAAAGTTGGAAATTTTGGTGAAACATTGCAGAATTAATTTTTACAGTTTTTTGCACAATGTCGTAAATTTGGATTTGTACGGGTTTTGTTAGGAAAAGGGCTTTACTTTCATAAAATAATAATAATAAACATTTAATAAACTATTAATTTATATTTTGGTTACTGTATGTTTATGAAGCAAATTACGATCATACACCAACATCACTTCAAACTGGGTAATAGGCATGCCATTTGAATGAGCTGTAAAGGCGTCAAAATATCTTATACCGAATACGGGACAAATACAGCACATTGAAAGAAATACAGAACATTCGGCGTCCCGTATAAAATAAATAAATTACCAGGGTCAAAAAAGAGGACTGTCCCGTATAATACAGGACGGATGGTCACCGTAAGTATATACATAGTATATTATGCGCGTATACATGTATGTCCATTCATTTCGCTTTCCAGCGTGCCAGTTTGTGGGCTTGTATTGTCGATTAGTGTTGCTGCACGCCTGCCTGTCTGGTCGTCTGGGTGTCTGTCTGAGTCTGTGCTTTCTGCGCCGTCTGCTCGTTTGCGGCTTCTGGCCCACTAAGCGCTTGCGTACAATTCATTCTTGTTGTTGCCAAACAGTCACAACAAATAACAGACATGGCTAGACACTGTCTCGCCAGTTGCTCTTCATTATCATAAGCGGCAGCAATAGCAGTAACAACGACAATATCAACAGCTGCTGTGGCGGCTGCAACAATGCAAAAGTTTAACCAACAGTAACAACGCCACTTGCCGGTCGCTGCCGCAAGTTTTAACCAATAAGTCCCCTGCCTTCCCAATCCTTCCTTCGATGTATAATTATCATATCTTTCCCTTAAAGCATCAATTATTTGCGTCCGAACAGGTATTTTATATATATACATGTACATACCCAATAAACATTGGGTTTGGTTAACAATTCGATAACTAATGCGGAATAGATTAGTATTCGATTCGAGAACTAGGCCACTCTCCAGCAGCGTTATCCAATGTATTTTTTCTTCGTTATGAATTCGAAATCCAGCCCATTATCGAATTGAAAATTTAATTAGAGAGAGTGATTAGAAGTGTACTCGTACGCCCAACTATCTAAAGTTTTAGAAAACTTTTACTGGTTTTGCGTTCTCGTACCCAAAAGACTTGCAAAGTAGGGGAAATTGAGAGAGCAAAATGTGAAAGAGAGCTGCAAATTTCTACTGGAAAAAATTTTCCCAGCTAAAACTTGCAAGTAAGAAAATCAGCTGATCACAAATACATGTTTGTAAATAAACAAAAGAAAATATGGCCTTTTTGAGTTATTTATTGCAAATTTTATTATTAATGCTCGTATACAACGAAAAAGTGAGTAAATTTAATAAGCACAACGTTTGTTGGGTTTATTTTTCGTTAATTTGCTATTAATCTCCAGTTTGCTTACTTTAGTGTGTGCTGACTATGGTTGCCGTATGACATTTTTCGTTTGTACCATCATTTTCCTTTAAATATACCAAAATAGATTTGAACGCAGCATGCTAATTATTTTTTTGCTGAAGTTTTCGGTTTTGGTAGTTTGGTTGTTGAAATTCAAATTTTATGATTTTAAAGCTACATCTGTAGCTATATCTATTACATTTTTTTGGATCAATGATGGGTGTTTGGAGGAGATACTCTTGTGTTTGAATGCGTCACCATGTGATATCACAATAATTATGAGAAAAATAACTTATTCATTCCGATATAATTAATTTGTATTTTAAAAAGGTTTTTCTTATCCAAAACTATTCAATTGTATAAAATGCCAAATCGGGGGAAAATGTACCAAGCAGAAAATAAATTGCCAAATTAATCACCAGTGGGAACTGTACAAGTGATCAGCTGTTTCAAAGGTTGAAAGTTTTTGCAAATTTTGCGTTCTCGTACTTCTGTTGATAGTTCGTCTCTTTTAGAGCGAATACTGCTAAATTCTCAGAACTTTTGCTGCTGGAGAATTTTGCCCTCTCAATACGAGTACACACCTATTGTCTTATATTTCCCTTCGAAAATGAGTTACTGCCGTCCCTAAATTGGAGCGCCAAGCGTTGCGTTGTCCACTGTCAACGAGTGTCAGCGCGCGCTATCCCCAAATCAACGCGTCGTAATTTTTGACGTTTTCTCAGGCCCTCTCGTTTTTATTCTCGTTTCCTCTTTTACTTTTTTGTCCTTTCTCTTTCTTTCCGTCTTCTGCATCCAACTTCAACACGTAACGCCCTGTCAAAAATGAAAATTCCATTTGCTCGGCGTTAGCGTCGCGTTATTGTGGGATGTTTCATACAAATTGTATGGGCATGAGGATTTTTGACAGTTGCTTGGCGCTTGACGCGCCAATTTAGGGATGGCAGTTAGATTCCACTTTCTCTCTTGTTACTATGGTTTTTATTTTTTTTCCGATCCCATCTCGTGGGTATTTCCAATAAACTAAGAAGGTTGGAAAACTAAGATTGCTTATGAGTTCGTTCTCAGTCCGATATGCATATTGGATATCAAAGGTAATTTTCGAACGTTCGCCAAAATGTTTATAGGGTATTTATCCCCTGCAAAAAATTTTGCGTTTAATCTCTAAAGAGAGATTTCGGGATTAGTCTTAATCGGGTACAATTGGGTATTGATTAGTCACAACTAGCCTCATATGGGTATTATTTATTATACATATGTATTTAATAAAATAATTTATCCGTCATTCGAATATTTTTTCTTTGAATAAACAAAGTTATTTATTATTTACGAATAAAGAGAAAAAATAATTTATTCATTTGTTATTCGTCATTCGAATAAATTTCGCCCAACTCGGGCCCCAATTGGCATAACTCCAATTTTAAAATTTGGGATTAGATATATCACTCCTTGGGGTTAGTCACTATATAAGGAGTGACATGTTTCCAAACGGAAAGGCGACAAAATTCCAAATTCCTCATGTAATTGTGCAAACCAAAAGAATTTAAAATGTGCAGGCCCGTCGAGAGGGAGGGGGAAAGGGGTGAATCCCCCCGGCCCCTGGCTTCTTAAGGGGCGCGAAATATCGGAGCCATAAATTGTTATTATTTTTTACAATGCAATTGCTCCTTCGTTATTGACTTTTATTATAAATATATTCTGATTCGCGCTGATTGTTTCTGACTATAAATAAAAGAAAATTATCATATGCCCAAAATGCGTACTGTTACAATGCGTTTTGGCTCACAGTGCTTTTCAACTACCGCTGAAACTCGCTGTAATACAACTTTCGGATAGTTTTTCTTCATGCATCTTAAAGCATAAGTATGTGGTAGTATTTAATATATGCCTCAAATATATTGTACCTCCTGTACTTTTTAAAGCAGTTTTATGTTATCGAAAAAGTCGGCTCTCCTTATATAACTAGGGCTGCCAGATGTCCCGGTTTTCCCGGACATGTCCCGGTTTTAGACTATTTGTCCCGGTGTCCCGGTCCAACCTTAAAATGTCCCGGGTTTTGTTTAAGTGTCCCGGTTTTCGATTTGATTGCATAAATTTTGCATAAAAATGACTACACTGAGAGAAAAAACGCGTTGTATTATTAAGAAAAATTTTATGAATTTACTGGGGCAAATAACGCATAGTAAACATGAATATTTTTTATTTGATTATCGTTTTGAAATGTTCGTACTTAAAAACAATACTTTCATATCACGCACACGTGGTGTTGAATCAAACTGAACATTTGAATGCACATTTACATGTCTGGCTGTAGCTGAGTGCACGAAGATGCTTGCCACAATTTGCTAATTTCCAGAGCGTCAGGGTTCAAATCCCATTACAGACAGCATGGAATTTAAATATATTTTTTTTAACTTAATTATGAAAAAGCATCCGTTAAGTGCAAAGCGCTTCATTTTAATATTGGCGTATTTCAATTGAATATTTCTATACTAAATACTAAAATTTGTATACTTAAATTTATTACGAGTTGGGTTGGTGCTCTTTCATATGCGATTTTTTTTTTAATTTAGCACGTTTTGCACAAGCAATAGTTGATGATTAATATAAGTATGTACCTAAATACGTTAAAATCACATGCACAGAGTTTTACAATTATATTAAGCAAAAGCCAGAAGTTTTGAAACAAGCTCACAGCAACGAAACAAATGACTGATATTTTAATGTTACCTTGTATTTAATTTTTTGTTCTTTCGAGAAACCTAGATTACTTATAAGTACCGTACCGTACAAAATTATTGGCTCGGAGACTCTTTCATCTGATCAAAATTTCTAATCAGATCTTTCAGAAAAATTTTGAAAATGTAGCTTTTGAGCCAATTAGTAAAGTGCAAGTCTGAAGTTACCAGAAAATTTCTTTGATTTTTTACAATTATTTATTTTTTGCTGACAGTGTCTTCCACATATAAAAAAATGTGGAACGTAGTTTGTATGGAAGAAACTCTCAGTAAAAACAATACCAAAAATCAACTAAATTCTTGTGGGCTGCAAAACTTCATTTTCAAAATTTTTATAAAAAAGTCTGAATAGAAAGTTGCGAATTTGTATGCAAAATTATTGCATTTTCCCGAGTTTTGCACAAAGTTAGTGATTTTTATTTTTATGTTTTCTGATGTATTTAGTATAAACTGTATTTTTATAAGGAACAAAAAAGGTACATGCATTGTGGAAAATTCTCTGTACTTTAGTTGTGATAAATTGTTTTGTTTTGCTGGCGTACGTTGTAATGATCTCATCATCTCATGTTTTTATGTTTTTTTTTGTCAAAATAAAATTTTACTACATCCTTTCGTACGTAATTTTTGTCGAAACGAAATGGAAGGGAGGCCTCTCCCCCCTTAAGTGTCCCGGTTTGGCAACAGAGATATCTGGCAGCCCTATATATAACTCAACAACTAGGTATTTATTGAACTAATGAAATAAATTTTGAGGTCAATACTGTTACGTTACCTGTGCGATATACATACGTGTAAATTATAATTACGTTTTTAAATGGCTTGCAGTCTGTTTTATGCAAAAAGTATCATGAATTCAGTAGACTTGCGATTTGAAATATAATCAAAAGAAATTAAGAACATGATAATTATGAATACAGATTTGAATTTTTCTGTTGCTGTGCAGCTGTAGGTGGTTTAGAAGTAATTTTGTGCGTAGAATTCGATATCGATCTTAGAACTGCGCCAAGATATTGAGGTTTTTCGCGGTTAAGTACACGAAAAACGGCTTTAATGGCCACTTTTGTTTGCTCTATGCCATTTAGTGACGTAATGAGTTAGAAAGCATATGCTTGATTTGGCGATGTTATATTCGAGGACACGGTAGTTCAAGTGGTCGTAACTCTTGAAGGAAAATTCTTATAGCACTATTCAAGAGTGCATTTTGAAGGATAATAATAGTACTGGAAAAAGACTTGAAATAATTCCAATCGATTTTTACTATTTAATTAGAAAATCTTCTTATTTTAACTTCTTAGTTCGCATCTTTTGGCCTCGTTCCTTCTTCAAATAGTATAATTCATGCATTTTTTTTCTACGTAATTTTTATTTTCTGAGCCTATTTGAGTTAGAAAGAATATAAATCTTAACTATGGGTCAATAGCACGTTAAATAGCGTACAATGTTGCTTTCAAACGAGCCCTATCTCTAACTAAATAAAAAATAAATTTACCTGAAAATTCAATTAGTAAAAAAGACTTGCGCTATGCTGGATTTCCACTAGGCATTAAATGGCACAGTTGGGTATTAAAAAATATTCGTATCATTACGTTAAAAAAATTGTCATTAAGTTCATTTCCATATGGCATTTTTTTAAATGGCTTATATTTTTATTATTACATCCCTTTTATTAGCTCGGGATGTAACTATGTATGTAATATTGATGCCCCTAAAAGATGCAGCGATTTCTGTTCTCAAGTTACATACCTGATGACAGTACGAATGGAAATTATAATAGAGGTTTTAGTTTTTTAAACTATAATTTTATTTATCATTTCAATGCCTAGTGGAAATTCGCATTGCATATAGTTTTGCACCGAAAACACATGGATAATGAAGAGTATAGGAAACTGCTTTATTTTATTGTGAATAAGGCCGAAAATGCTCGAAAAAACCATATTTTTCCATTGTTGAGCCTGGTGGATTCCGCGCCAAAACCTTGATGATATTTTGGACATTACACTAAAAAATGCTGCCGACTTTATTTTCTTTAAGAAAGTTAGTCACTGATTATTTTGTCGAATACTTTTTTATTAACTTCAAAGTAATACAAGGCAATCGGAGAAAAGCAAGTATAATGAAAAAATGGTGGCCCATAAATATAAAAAAACCCTTAATTTCTTGTTGTGCTTTTTTATTTTTCATTAATTTAAAGGTGCCTCAAAATTAAGTGAATATTCATGTTTGAGAGAAGAGATTCATGTTAACGTTTATTTTGTCTGATACCTCAGAATATACATGACCCAGATAAAATCAAAAAAAAAGTTTTTCCCCCCGGTCTCGTTTTTGGCGAACTGGGCCATATGCTTTTAAATTAATACAATTTATATATAGGGGCCCGTGATTTTTTAGTCCCGGGCCCGAGTTTTCTCTCGGCGGCCTTGAGAATGTGCAAGAGTAATGATCAGGGAACGGATTTTATGGAAATGGCCTTTTTTCTGCTAACGAGATAGAGTATATTCGATTGAGAATGTTAACGATTTAGCTTTCCCTGATTCCATATATACACGTTTGCGGTTGCCCATTTTGAGATATTTGCCTTTTCTACTTTGAAAAAAGTGATTACAGCGAGGAAAAAGCCCTTATTCCTGATAATAGGAGGGCACTGCGTTCTCGTACCCAAAAAACTTGCAAAGTAGGGGAAATTGAGAGAGCAAAATGTGATAGAGAGCTGCAAATTTCTGCTGGAAAAATTTTTACCAGCGAAAACTTGCAAGTAAAAAAATCGGCTGATCACAAGAACATGTTTGTAAACAAACAAAAGAAAATGTGGCCTTTTAGAGTTATTTATTGCAAATTTTATTATTAACGCTAGTATACAACGAAAAAAGTGACTAAATTTATTAAGCGCAACGTTTGTTGAGTTTATTTTTCGTTTATTTACTATTAATCTCCAGTTTTTTTACTTTAGTGTGTGCTGACTATGGTTACCGTATGACATTTTTCGTTTTTACCATAATTTTTCTTCAAATATACCAAAATAGATTAATATGCAGCATGCTGAAGTGTTTTTTGCTGTTGTCGGTTTTGGTAGGTTGATTGTTGATATGAACATTTTATAATTTTAAAACTAAATTTGTAGCTACATATATCTCTTAAATTCTATTTGGATCAATGAAGGGTGTTTGGAGGAGATTCTCTTGTTTTTGAATGCGTCACCATGCAAGAATGATAGAATACAAGATTGCGCCGATTGCAGCAGAATTCGTGAGAATAATTTTGGCGTGATGTCACCGTAGATTTGACAACTGAGAGCGGCAAATAAAACTTCTGTCTAGGGATGTGCTGAGTTGTTGGTACCCAATACTTAAAAAAGGTTTCGGTACCCAATACTTCCTTATCGGTACCCGATACTGATTATTCACATTAAACCTTCGCCATTATATGCATTTCAAGTTTAGAAAAAACTTTGATTACTAATTTATATGATATCGGCTAAAATACTTGAACTTATCGCAACAAATATTATTGTATCAGTTTTAACCCTAGTCGATGGAAGGTACAAGAATCGATCGAAAGAAGAACGCCTCAGGGGGGAGATTCTGTAACCAGTTAGCGACAAGTTTCGGATCGATATCGCACTTGTTGACGTAAAAATATTTCATATCATACGTCAACAAAACCGATACCGATTCGAAAATTGTCGCTAACTGGTTACAGAATCTGCCTACAAAAATGATATCGTCCGATTCAGCTGGAACAAAAACGCTTCAAACAAGTAAGAGTTTCTCTGTATTATGGCCTCGAACCGACATATATACATCTTTCATTTGAATCAGTATTAAAAGCTCTATTGGTTCCTACATTCGGGCTTTGATTGGCGAGTCTCACCTAAACCGTTTTTTTCCATATTTTTGGCCTATGTGCGCTTTTATTCGAAACCTAAATGTTTCGGTACCGAGTATCGAGAGTAATGGATACTCGGTACCGAATACCTTTAGACTCAGCACATCACTACTGCTGTCATCTCGACTGGGACGTCAGCAAAACAGCTGATTCTGTCAAATTCACTGAGAGCCGATTAGCGGTATTGCCATCGGCGCCACCTTCTGTATTCTCTCCACCGTGCCATTACTCTCGATACTCGGTACCGAAACATTTAGGTTTCGGATAAAAGCGCCAAAAATGTGGAAAAACCGGTTCGGTTCGGATCAAACATTTGTGGAAAATTTCGATTCGGTTAATGGTTCAGTTAATTAATAAAAAAAGCGGTTTTCCGGTTTAAAACCGGTTCGGTTCAAAACCGGTTCACGTCCCTGATAATTAACTTGTATTTTAAAAAGGTTTTTCTTATCCTATTCAATTGTATAAAATGCTAAATCGGGGGAAAATGTAACATGCAGAAATTTAATTGCCAAATGAACCACCAGTGGCAACTGTGGAAGTGATTAGCTGTTTCGAAGTTTTTGCAAATTTTGCGTTCTCGTACTTCTGTGGATATTTTGCCTCTTTGAGAGCGAATGCTGCTAAATTCTCTGATCTTTTTCTGCTGGATAATTTTGTCCGCTAAATACGAGTACACACCTAATATGAAACTTTCAAACATTCCATATTTAAATTAGACGATCTAGAGTCCAACGCCTAAGGAGCCCGTTACGCCCATTTGGGTACTTAAAGTTGACATTATAGACAATGTTTTTATGTAAACAAAAAATTTTTATAAAATGCTTTAATCAAAAAAAAAAAATCAAAAAGTAAAATGTTTACTTTATTTTTTTTTGTTTATTATGCGTTGCCCATAATAAGACGGAAGAAATACATTTTTTTTTTTTCATTAAGTTTCGTTAAAAGGTTTCCAAGATACTGCACTTTAAAGAAAGAATTTAAGTCCCGTGTATACATGCAACCCTAATTCTGCAAAATATGCTGCACGTATATATATTCATGTCACCTAGACCTTTAATCCCTTCAACTTACATCCAAATTCTTAGAGGTCGCGCACAGAGGTGGCCGCGGTTAAATGAAATGCCTCTATATTTACATTATCTATCTTCTCTTCTATCTTTATTATTAATGCACAGTATTTAACTTATTTGTCATTAAATTCTTTGCAGTTTCACTAGCAAATTTTCATATAAAAAGAGCACTTAACACTTATATTTTGATAAATATACGATATTTGCAATCTTCACGTGTATTTTGTATACATTAAATGTATTTTATTTTATTTTTAACAAAATAAAACGCGTTTAATAATTTCACAACTTTTTCTTCAACAAAGGAAACAAGAAAGCAAGCAAAAAAAATCAAAATGGCTTTAATGGTGAATAGAAAGGTACTACCAGATGTTCGAAAATGAATTGACGGAATATTCAACAATCTACTTCTGTTTCATAATGATCTCGATAACATTAGGGAATAAATGAGTATGTATGTCTGCGGCGCTATAAAAAAATCAATACTTCGATAAATAATGATTTTATATAAATCGATTTTAATTTTTTTTTAATCAATACTTCGATAAATAATCGCGCGATCTTTTATTGAAAATTTTCGCCTGCGGCGCTTTTTTCATAAAAATCTATATTTCGATAAATAATGAAAATTTTTAATAAAAAATCGCGCGAATCGCGAAAATTTTCGCCTGCGTCGCTTTCAAAAAACAATACTTCTATAAATAATGAAAGTTTTTTATGAAAAATTGCGCCATTTTTTATTAAAAATTTTCGTCTGCGGCATTTTTTTTTAAAATCGATATTTCGATAAATAATGAACATTTTTGTTTAAATCAATGCTCCTTGTTTTTATTCAATGCAGTATTTCAATATAAAGTGAAAATCTTCAATAAAAATCTTTCGACTTTTTTTTACTATTCTCATCATCTGGCAGCACCAACATCTGTGTTAATTTCCAACACTTCCATGTAAACAATGAAATTTGTATGGTAAATTGTGCAACTTTTAAAGTTAATAAGTTTTTAAATAGAAGGTCCTCTACACGCCCTCATATTTGTTTTTTTTTTTAATTTGGACCGAATTTAACGAAAATTTTAATTTTTTTTAGCTTTCAGTAATATCGAAGTGGTACGTAAGTGCTCCTCCATTATTTGGTTTCATATTGATGCTGTATGTCTTACACACCGCGGATATTCCTACAAACGACCGCCTGATAATGTCCACTTTGTCGATGAAACTGACATAATCAGTCGCTCCAAGTGTCCTCTACAAGCAACTGCGCTCCTAGGCAATCATATGGAAGCTGTTTCCAATTGGCTCACAAGCTGGCGAATAAAGGTTAACGATCAAAAACGTAAGCAAGTTACATTTACACTGAATAAGAGTAACTGTCTGTCGTTGACTTTGAACAACGTACAAATACCACAAAGCAATCATGTCACATACCTAAGGATCCATCTGGACAGGCGACTTACTTGGCGAAACCACATAGTGGCTAAAAGGACTCATCTCAAGCTGAAGGCTAATTCTCTCCACTGGCTTATTAACTCTCGCTCACGCCTGAGTCTGGAGTATAAAGTGCTTATTTACAATACAGTTTTAAAACCGATATGAACCTATGGATGTGAGTTATGGGGAAACGCGAGCAGCAGCAACATCGAAATCCTTTGTCTTGCGCAATCTAAAATCCTTCGAACAATCACCGGAGCACCTTGGTATCCGGAATGAGAGCATCCACCGCGACTTAAGAATACCAGAAGTACGAACCGAAATAGAACAACGGCAGACGAAATATGTATCGAAGCTTTTAGTGCACCTAAATTATTTAGCAAGATCTTTATTGCGTGTCAACAGGACCTCAAGACTACGTAGGAATGACTTACCAGCCCAGTCGTAATCTTTTCTTAGGGCCAGTTAAGAAAATACTCATCCCAACTAGGGGATGTAAATTAAGTGAATAGATTAAGATTCGAAAACTTATTGTTAGGCTCTTAGGCAGGGCAGATTCAATAAATAAAAANATGAACCTATGGATGTGAGTTATGGGGAAACGCGAGCAGCAGCAACATCGAAATCCTTTGTCTTGCGCAATCTAAAATCCTTCGAACAATCACCGGAGCAAAAACTTTAATTTATAATTTATATGATATCGGCTAAAATACTTGAACTTATCGCAACAAATATTATTGTATCAGTTTTAACCCTAGTCGATCGAAGGTACAAGAAAAATACTTTGACGGATGAAGAAGCCTTTCAGGGGGGAGATTCTGNTGTAAATTAAGTGAATAGATTAAGATTCGAAAGCTTATTGTTAGGCTCTTAGGCAGGGCAGATTCAATAAATAAAAATAAAAAGTTAAAAAAAGGTATGGATTCGGATACCTTCCTCATTGAAGTCTACCGGATATCCGATCGGATATCCGAATCCGGCTCTTACATTTTACAGGATATCCGGAATCCGGTTATCCGGCAAATCTCTATCCGGCACACCACTGATATATATGTATAATATAAATGTCTATGATCTTAAATTTGCATACTCAGCAAATCATATCAGCATGTACTTACATACGTATGCATGTGTATTTATGTGTGCATGCATATATATATAATTTGAGCGCGTATCGCATTAAAACATGCATACATATTAAGTAAATACGCGAGTACCCTATTTCATCTACATATGTATGTATGTGCTAGGGATGTTAATTTTTTCGGAGTTTGTAATCCTGAGATTTTCGGGATGCCGTTGATTCAATTTCGGGGCTCGGGATCAGTCCCGGGATTTAGATATTTATTATTTTTCAATGACTTAACATGAAAAAGTTGCATCAATATGGTTTGAGTAGCTCTCCTACCATATAATAAATAATAAGAAAATGGGTTTGGAACGTACTTTTTATTTAAAGTGAAAATCATTTCATAAGTAACAAAACGACATACAGTAATTAAATTTATATGCATTTAATAATACTTTAGTGTGTACATAAGCATAAAGCAAAGAAATCAAAACTGAACAGAATGTCAAAACGGTGAAACAACTACTCACTTGCAAGTTTTTACTAGTTTTGTGTTCAATAACTTTTTCTGCTAGTTTTCGCTTTTCTTCAATTTCACGTTCTATTTTGCTTTTACGCTCTCAATTTCTTTATTAAAAAAAGCATGAATAAATTATTGCATTTGTGAGATTGCAATTAAAATGTTTGATTGAGTCAGTGATTTGATTGCAATCACAATTATTGCAATCAAATGTGCTTACAATTAAATTGATTGTAGTTATTGCAAAAAAAATATGCAAAAAATTTATTTTCTGGTTGAAAAAGTTTATAATTTTAATGGCAGAAATAAAAGAAGCGCCTTAATTCGACCAGTTTTGTCTATATTCCTTTATATTCCTTTTTATTGTTTATCCAAAATTTACATTTTTTTATAAGAGTCTACTTCATATTACACACAATTCACTGCATATGTATAAATGGGCATTTCTCTGACGTCATGATTTTTTTTAAAAAGACTATCGTAACGTAAGCGACATTTTTTTCAAAATTTTCTTTTTGATGCAGAAATATTCCTAGAGCATCTAGATGCATTTCTGCATCAAAAGGAAAATTTTGGAAAAAATATCGCTTACGTTTTTTTAGCGGTTAGGGCTCGCTATAATTTCCAATATATGGTTAATTCCAAAATTTATTTAAAAAAATTCAGTGCAATGTAAAACAAAAGTATGGGTACCAAATGAAATAATATTTTTGGGTTCACAAGGACGAAAAAGAAACCAAAATGCCCCTTTAATCTATTTTATTTTTTTAAGCTAATAAAATTAGTCCTTAACATATAATTTTTTTCAAAATAAGAATTGAAAAAATTCATGTATATTCAAGGACAAAATTATAAAGCGGTTTTTTCAATACTCCTTTACGGACCAAAAAATGTAATGTGTTTTAACTCTACAGAATCTTCCCTTTCATTTGATACCCCTACTGGTTTCTTAGGTATATTGCATTGAAATTTTTAAATCATTTTTTGAATTACTCATATCTTTCAAATCTCAAAGTTCTTTTTAAAAATCCTGGCGTCAGAGAGAAAAATCAAGAACGCAATTTTACTATATTTGGCCCTTGGTTTGGCGAATATATTGATTTTTTTGTGTGTGCGAAATTGCCTGCCGCTAGCTATTATATGCACATTAATAAAAACAATATTAAATTAACAAAAGAAATATAGCCAAAACTGATCCACATAAAGCGTTTATATTACTGACACCAGTGTAAACTACAAATCCCGAAAATCCCGGGATTCTAGACAAATAATCCCGGGATTTTCGTGACTTGTAAAAGAACGGGATCCCGGGATTAACATTCCTCGTATGTGCGTTGTATAAGATTATTTAATAAAGAAAATATGTATGCACCCTGCAGGGAAACCGCGAACTAATGAATCAAATTTTTAGTTGCGTACTAGATCTTTACCTCCAAAAACGAAGTAGTAGTAACTAGATCCCCACCAGTTCAAAATCAGCGAAATGTGGTACTTTAAAAAAAACTATTTCATTTCACTTTTTTCATTAGAAATCCTTATATAAGGTGACGAGTTTAGAACTGGTTTGGAACTATAGAAAAAGGGATGCAGAACGAATTAGATCTTATCTGTCGAACTCGGAACTAGTTCGGAACAATATAAAAAGTGATACAGCGGGGGTTGTTTTCTTTACATATGTATGTAGATATGTGGTTGGCGACTTTTCGTTCAAATACGTTTCCATTCTGAACTTCTGCTTTTTCATAGTAATACAAAACAAAAATTTGTGTTAACATTTTAACATCTTGGGACCCTCTGCAATCCAATCAATAACAGAAAGCACCTCTGCAAGCTTAGCTACAGCGAAAGGAATGTAAACATACATTTCTTACAATCATTAAAAAAAATTTAATTTCAAATTGAAAACAGCATTATTTGAAAATAATTTAAATTCACACACACGGAAGAACCGAAAAGATTGAAAAATCAACACACCTTTTTCTTTCGTCTGTCGATTTTATAACTGGTTGAGAACTATAGAATTTCGGACTAGTTCGGAACTATCGGAAAAGGGATGCAGCGAGGAGCAATTGACACTTCCTAGGTCATCGCCATGTTAAATCGTGTCAGTTGTTTGCATCCTAAAGAGATTTATCGCGAACCAGTAGAGATTTTCCCCACAGGGCATGTATATATGTATGCACGTACATATGTATGTATGCACAAATAGTAATTATGCTATCGTAATGTAGCAGACGGTATCGACCTACAAAAAGTTCATTAACGGCGTCCATTCAAACATGGCCTAGACAGATCCCAGACATTTCCCAGACGACCCAGCAGACCGACTGCTTGTTTATGACTTCACGCACAGTGATTCATTTTGCCCCTTAAGCTAACAGGAATTGTGTATAAGCGTATAGTATAACATTGTTAATTGCACAGACTATTTCAATAAGCGAAATTGGCCTTTCATCGGCATTGTAAATGTATAAATGTTATTAGGAAAATTTTGTGACAATTTGAATTCAAAATTTTACTTAAATGAGGCTAAACTCATAAGAGTTGTAAGTTAGTAACCATCTGTTAAAATGTGTATAACAATTTATTTATGCACACAATGGCAAACGCGGAAAGGAAATCTTGAAATCAGACTTAATATAATATTTCGAATTAATTTGGTCTGCTTGAAGTGTCTTTAGCATAAATAGTTATATTGACTTAAAAATACGTTTTTTTCCAATAGTTCGGTTTGTACAATATGTCGTTGCTTTGGTAACTGAACTCATCTCTTTTACTTTGGACAAACTCAACCACAGTTATAAACACTTAAAAACTAAAATATTTGTAGTTGATGTCAGTTTTCCGATTTTGATTAATTTTGCAATCATCCAATAAAAGAATTAAGAAGAAAATTAAATTGAGTAAAACCACTTATTCCGAAAGTGGATATGGTTTATGGATCACGTTTTCGCATGTTGCTTGAGGCTTAGCAAATCATTAGGGCTGTTCAGGATCTTGTGCATATGCTCTTGCATTTGCATATTCACAACAATAAAATGTACACGGTTGCCATGGCAGCAAGCATAAAATTTGCAAATTCAATTCCAACAGCAAATCCAAGATCATTTCCACAACATCCTGAACAGCCCTATAGATTTGTAACTAAACTAAAATATACCACTGTGTAATCGTTCTGCTGATACTTGATGCCACGGCAACGAATTTCTGCAGCCATTGCAATGTCGGACTTTACAGAAGTTTACAGATTCCTTTGCAAACAGAACTCGACTCCGACAAAAGCACTGACGACAACTATGACGCTGACTGCGAGGGTGATGCAGATGCCGCTGCTAATATTCGGTCTGGTTAACGTCGCACTATGGGGCTTTTGACTTTTTTGGTTGCACAAACCATAACTTTTGAACTAGTGAATTATTTTAAGAATTTAATTTGCATCTGAAAGAAAATATCTTTACTTTAAAAAAGTAGAAATACAGATATTTTTTAAATTGCTCCAATTATGAATTTTCATACGATACTAGACAAATGCTTGCAAGTATTATCGGATTTCATACGACAACCAGGGCTACCATTGAAAAACTTTCTTTCCAACCATTTAAGAAAACGGCGTTTGGCAGCAGTAAATAAATTTGTTTGCTGGTTTTTAAACTTAAAATAGGATTTACAGGTAACTAAAAAGATCACAATAATAGCTAGTATACAAATAGCACAGATACAAATTTGGTGCGTGCTTTTAACCAGACCCACGTACCGATATGTAATTCGACCCTTTGAACCCGAATCTGAGATCCGTTTGATTTCTACGCCCTCAAAATTTTCGAATAAATTGCGAAAAACCAAAAACATTGCAAAAATTCGCATAATTTATAGTTCTAAAAAAGCCTTCGGAGTAAATGACGTGAAAAATCGCACGGTTAAGCTTGCCAAATGTCCGGGTCTAGGAACCACCGGGCTGGGGCAAAAATCTGCGCCCTGCGGGTTTGCCATTAATTTCTTCAAGTTGCGGTTAAAACCTTTGAGATCCTCCGATTTACTGGGAACAATAAGTTGTTATCTTTTTAATTTTCGTTTGTAATAAAAAATAACATATTCTGTAAACACGTACATTTGTTATGTAGTATGCATTTGAGTCGCTCTTCTAGTGCCATTTTAAATATTTTAACAACCTTGTCATTGTTGAATCTATTTTATCCATTCGCCACTGCATTTCAAAGAAAAATATCCGATTTATAAACCTGCCTTTACGTCTGTCAATTCAACCACTTGATATCCTTTTAGATACCCACTGGATGCAAATTTTTATAGCTATGCCTATGCCAGTAAGAGTTTTTTAAGGTATTAAGCAAATAGTTGGACCCATCCAAGAAACAGAAAGAGGGTAACACTGATATTGTCCCAATTTGGCAAACCTACTCACAGTGCTAACAAAGTGACATACTACAACAAACTAGAGATTTTTTCTGTTTTATAAGCAAAGAAACCTGCCAAAATTTTAAGCTCCCGTCATACTACCAACCTACCAATTTTGGTAGGAAAAGCCCAGAACGGCAACCCTGACGACAACATCGATTCGTAATAGAAAACAGAATGCAAGCGTCTATCGTGCATCGATCGAATTCACAGGTATAAAGTTTTGGTAATGAGGCGTGGCACCGTTAACATGTTCAAAACAATGGTTTTTGACAACTCATATGTATGACCAGATGAAAGCAATTTATTGAACGTCTAAATGCACCGTGCGATTATTTCGTTTCCTAGCATTTCGCAAAATAACAACTGTTTGAATTCAACTCAACCTAATAGCCCTGTTCTAGGTACTGCACAATTTGCAGGTTTTACCGGATTTACAGGAAAACCTGTTTTCGCCATTAATAAACCTTATGGAACGTGGCGACCGGGAACGACTTGCTGTAAAAGCCTGTAAATCGTGAAGCACCTGGAACAGAGTTCATATTTAAAACTGAAGACGACTATTGCTAGAGTTGTAATTTTCAGTTCAGTTTGGCGATCGATCAACTTAGTTCAATTTATTAAATGAACTTCTTCATTTAGTGCATTCTCAAAATGGTGAAAGAGGGTTGTTCAAGTACGAGAAGGAGCTGACGAAGCTCGAAGAACTCAAAATGATTTGGTGAATTTACGTGTGGAGAAAGTAACTGGAAGTGCTCCTTCTAAGCTGTCGAAAATTCCAATCCACAACAACCAACCAACAAATTTGGTGTGAAAACCCCTATTAAATTAAATTTGGAGGGTACGGTTTAGTTATTTGCCAACTGATTTCGGGTTATTATACCAAAATGTGTAACCTATTCCAAAAAAAATTTACTTGTACGTATAGTCAGAAGATTTAAGTTTAATTTAAAACAAAACTTTAAAATTTCCGAGCACTAATTTAACAAATTCGGTTTGAAATATGCACTCTTTTGTAAAATGGGTGTGGTTTAAGGTGCCCCTCCGCCCACCCCGAGTGGACGGTGGACAAATGACTAAATATTTCCCAATTTGGTTATAGAAGCAGGTCTGAAAAAATTTTTCATTTTAGTTCATTTTAAAGTTCGAACTAGGTCGTTCGTTCGAGAACTACTCAACTCTTACTACTGCTGCTTTCATGCTTCCTGTGCAATGTAGGAAGGTAAGTTCTAAAATTTGGTAAAGGTGCAAACTACGGATTCTTGGATATGATATATGTATGTACATATCGTTGGCTTAGTAAGAAAAATGTGTGCACTGCCATTGGCCAGCTTGGAGATGCCCGTATTCTCACAGGACGTTTACGTCTAGAAGCTCTGGAGTGGAGAACGCTATACGCGGCGAATTAGGAGACACTGTAAACTCGCGAGAACAAAGAATGGCCGTGGTGGAAATCGACGAATTGCCAGGCCGGACTCTTATTGAAAAGGGGAAGTTGCAAGTAGGTTGGATTATCTGCCGTGTCCGAGAGCGCGCGGATGTCCAAAGGTGCTTCCGTTGTCTGGGATATGGCAACAAAAAGGCGGCATGCAAAGGCCCAGACAGAAGCCGTTCATGATGGAAATGTGGTCAGCAGGGCAGGGCACATAGCCCCTGCATGTAAAGAAAGCCCAATCTGCTACCTGTGCTTGGCAGGAGATGAACAGAAAAATGCCAATCACCTGCCCGGGTCGGGAGCATGCAAGGCTTTCAGGGACGCCCTTACTGAGGCTAAGACAAAGCTTGGGAGAAGATGATTAAATTTATACAAGGCAATATGAACAGAAATAGGGTATCTGATTATCTGCTGGACCAATTGGTTCTTGAACAAAGAGCAGACGCTCTCATCATCAGTGAACCCTATAGAACAAGAAAACCTGGCATGTTGACCAATCAGGCTCGGCCGCGATATGGATTGCTAGCCCCAACCATCGCGCAAGAGCGACGCTGCTACGTCTGGGTTAAAATGGCGCAAAGAACTCTGGTGAGTTGCTACCTGTCTTCAAACGACACAGTCCCTGTCTTCAGGGAAAAGCTCGAAGACCTTGAAGACGAATTGCGCGATATAACCGGCCACATAATTGTTGCTGGAGATTTCAACGCAAGAGGCGTGGAATGGGGTATGCCCCAAACAAACACCAGGGGAAGACTGGTCCTTGAAATGGCAGCCCGCATTGGCCTGACCATCCTCAACACCGGAACGACCCCTACATATCGAAGGCCGGGTTTTGGATACTCTATCCC
>NW_016158170.1:128465-139286 GCF_001687245.7 Rhagoletis zephyria
GTAGCGACCACAACTACATCACCTTCCAAGTTACTGACATAACGCGAGGGCAAACACGTAGTATCCCTCGCAGGAAACCAGGATGTAACCCGTCTAGGGTCGATGTTTGCAAGTTCGACACATCACTCCTAGCACACTCCCAAGGTATTTCACCCACAACGGGAGATATCCACAACAGGCTGTCTTGTGCTAAGCTGGTCGAAGACACCAGGCGCTGCATTCACCGGGCATACAAAGCCTCAATGCCGCAGAGGAGAGCATGGTCAGGTAGACAGCAGGTATACTGGTGGAATGACTGAACTGCAGAGCTGCGAAGGGCCTGCCATAGAATGCGGGGACTCGCAACGCACGCTCGTGGCAGACCTGAGGCGCTGACCAGATTAGCAGTCTACAAGCCGAGATACAGAAGAGTAAACGGAACTGCTGGAACGCGCTATGTCACGAAGTGGATCATGATCCCTGGGGCCAGGGATAAAAAACAGTAATGCAAATGTTCCATACATCATCGCAAGCGATGGGTGAGGTCCGAGACAAGAATACAGTGAATGCACTATTTCCCACACACCCACTAAGAGCAGATCCAGTTTTCATTGAGAAGCAAGCCGAGGCACCACTGTTTTCGACAGACGAGCTGAAGTTAGCAGCAGCGAAAATGAGCCCTGATCTCCTGCTTAACATGTACAACAGCTGCCTTAGGGCCCGGGTCTTCCCAAGCCAATGGAAGAAGGCGAGGCTGGTGCTTATATCCAAGGGCAAAAGGAACCCAAACTCTCCTTTATATTTCCGGCCACTCTGCATGCTAGACACAGCAGGCAAGACGATGGAAATTCTGCTCAAAATACGCTTGACGGCAGCCATAGAAAGTGAGGGAGGCCTTTCACCGCGACAACATGGCTTCAGGAAGGGACACTCAACTATAGGAGCAATTGGCGAAGTAGTCGAGGCGGTACATAAGGCCGAAGAAGCCTGCCACCAGGCGCGGCCAATAGTGATGCTAGTCACACTGGACGTCAAGAACGCCTTCAACTCGGTAAAATGGGACGACATGCTGGAGGCCTTGAAACGGTAATTCAAGGTTCCAATATACTAGCTAGATATGATCCGGGACTACCTCAGAGACCGTTGGCTTTTGTACGATACAACACAAAGTCTGACAAAGAGACGTATAACCGGTGGAGCGGCACAGGGGTCTGTACTTGGGTGGGACCTCTGGAACGTCACGTATGACAGTCTGTTGCGCACGGAAATGCCGGAGAGCGCCTTATTTGTCGCCTTCGCAGACGACGTGGCTGCCGTCATAACAGCAAGAAACGCCCAGCTAGCACAGCTCAATCTAAACCAGGTCATGCGCAACGTCAGTGGATGGATGAGCGATCACGGTCTGCAATTGGCTACAGCCAAAACGGAGATCGTGCTCCTCACCAGGAAACGGATCCCAACAATTATAAATATAATGGTCGGACCTCAACTCGTGANTACAACATCTAGGTCTACAAAATACATAGGGGTGAAGCTTGACAGCTTTGGAGGATGGTTCCGTGCGCAGAAGTGGAAAAATTTTGACTGCCATTTACCTGAGTGGCCAGAAGCGATTCTTGTGCGTACGGTTCAAAACACAGCTCACAACGTCCGGATATTTATATCCACGTATCCTCTGGGTAGCAACCAAACACCCGTTTGGGAACGAGCTAAAGTGAAAAGGCGTAAAACTTGGGGTCCCGCCACGGTAAAACCCCGCCCAATGAAAAAGAACAAACAGCCTCGGATGAGAACCCCTTTTTTTGATGACGGCCACGGCAAACATATAAATTACTATGAGTTAGGGGCATGCACCTGGAATATCCGGACCCTTAATGGGGAAGAGAAGACAAAGGCTGACATCACCGCCATCCAAGAAATGCGATGGACGGGGCAAGAAAAAGTAAGCGTGAAGCCTTGCGACGTCTACAGCTGCCACATAAAGGAGCACAAATTCGGTGTTGTATGCGTGGTAGGAGCGAGAACATCTCGCTCTTCTGCGCCCATGCCCCGACGGAAGAGAAGGATGAGGCTTCCAAGGATCTCTTCTGTGCGCTGCCCCCGACACGATATCACAATCGTGCTGGGCGATTTTAATGCCAAGGTGGGCAAGTAAGGGATCTTTGGCGCCACTTTCGGAAAATTTTGCCTCCACGTCAGATAACGGACTGAGGCTGATCGACTTCACCAGGGCCCGAAACATTGTTATATGTAGTACTATGTTCTAGCATAAGACCGCCCACCAAGCTACATGGCTGTCTCCAGATCGAAAAACGCGAAACCAAATCGATCATGTTGTGATAGACGGAAGGCATGCTTCAAGCGTTTTGGACGTACGTACACTCCGAGGGCCAAACATCGACTCGGACCACTATCTTGTTGTAGCCAAGATACGCACCCGCCTCTGTGCAGCAAAAAATGTGCGCCCAACAATGCAGGGAAAGCTTAACGTCGAAAAGCTGCAACGGCCAACTTATTCGCCACTCGGCTAACACACCTGCTCTCTGAGAGCACTCTTCAACAATCCGACAAACGCGAGCAGTGGAACCACATTTCCCGATCACTAAGTACCACCGGCGAAGAAGTAGTCAAGAATGTCAAGAAGCCGCAGAGAAAAAAGACGCCGCCTATAGGGCCATGCTACGATCGGGCGCAGCGCTAGTCATATGGCACCATTATAGGGAACTGAAGAAGGAAGCGAGACGTATTTGCCGCAAAAAGAAGAGAGAGGTCGAAATACGTGAGTGCGAAGAGCTTGAGATGCTAGCCGACAGGAAGAACGCCCGAAAATTCTACCAAAGGGTTAGGCGACTTACGGAAGGTTTGAACACCGGGGCGAACTTCTGTAAGAACAGCAATGGCGACATAGTGACCGATGTCCGATCACGCGGCTGAAAAAATAACAAAGCTGCTGGAGCTGATGGCCTGCCAGCCACGACGACTGGAATTTAAGTGTGATCTGCCCAATCCACAAGAAAGGTGACCCCGCTATACGCGCCAACTACCGCGGAATCAGCCTTCTAAGCATAGGTTATGAGGTCTTATCGAGTGTATTGTGCGAAAGACTGAAGCCCACCGTCAAAGAACTGATGATTATCTCGAGTTATCGTGTACACGAACCGAAAAAAATATGATTTTTTTTGGACTAGCAGATTTGCATACCAGTGCATAACAACCAGTAAGAACGGCATTATGGTAACTTTTTTTTTGTAATGATGTATTTTGAGTTGTGCTACCTTACTGCATTAAAATCTCAATTTTCATAAAAAGTGAACTTAGCACGTTTGCACACCACGCCAACGATATGTAGCTTTACTTGATTTTTGATGTTTGACCACCTGTAATTTTACTTGCACAAACGCATTTAACACTATTCAATTTCATTCGTACTCGAAAATTCGTTTAGCGAAAATTCGGTATTATATCTTTCAGTCAACATTTTAATGTGAGTATTGTATTTAATAAGCACACCAACTGAACATGGTTTAAATTTGTAGCTTAAAAAATGAAAACAAATTCTGACTCGAGCTCGCCTTCTACTGAAACTGAATGGGCTACAAAAATGCGTACTCCAAAATTAAAAAAAATTCAGATCAAAAAGCTGATATTTTGGTGAAAAGTTTTTTAAAGTTTTTCAATTTGTATAAATTTTCAAGAAAATTTGAGACTGCAACCTACTTGGTTTTTGTTGTAGAATTAACTATATTTTTATTAAATATTTTAATTAAGTAAGGAAAGAAAAAACTTTCAAAACTTGTCAACTTATTTTACTACTATTTTTGTTAACACAACTGTACATACATTCGTTTTGTTTAAAATTAGTAAATTGTTATCATGATACAAAAAAAAAGGTAGTTTCATTGTCACTTTTCGGGCGCCATATTAACTACCTGACAATTAAGCAGATTGTGACATTTCGTGCTGCCATACCTATTCCTCAATAATCATTTATTTATTGTAAAAAAAAATATTTACAAAATTAAAAGTAAATTTGTCTTCGATATGCGCAATAACAAAGATTAAAATTCATAATATGATAAATATTATAGTTATGGACGATAGCAGGTACTCCCGCTTGAACTGGCACTCAGAGTCTGGAAGTAAGAAGTGCGCTAAGTATAGCTTGGCTGTCACGTAAACTCCTTCCGCTCCACCTATTTTCCACCACGTAGTCCATATACTTGAGGATTGCAAATACCTCAGCCTGGAAGACCAAAGCATACTTGCCAAGAGAAAAGTTAATCTTATCCCCATTAATTCCGATAAAGACCGCAGATCCGGCCCAGAGTCAGTTTTGGAGCCATAAGTGAATATTTGATTATATGTGAGTCCGCCCTTAGTGCTGGTATTAAACCAGCATTCGGCCTCAGGGAAGTCAACATTATAGAATCCCTTCAACAAAGGTAAAGGTGGCGTACTATCCTGTGGCATTGAAAAGACACAAGTGCTCAGATCTCTGCCGCTAGCAATTTGCGCCTGGCCCCACTCAGTGTTATACCAGCATCCGTTTCTGTTTAGTCGGCAGGTGGTCTTTAAGGCTTCCCCACGTATGAAGACACAAAGTGACGGTAAGTGCAGCAGTGCAAGAGTTACGCCACGTGTTGTAGAGAAATCTTTCGTACCGCACACGGAAGTAAGTCTATGAAGTTTTGCAAGCATACTTCCCAAGCTCTTGATCGAGAATCTGCTCCACCATACCACTGACGCATAGCTAATTATGGGTCTGATCATAGAGGTATAAATCCAGAGGATTTCCTATAGTGACACACCCCACGTTTTACCAAATACCAGTTTACATTGCCAAAATGCTGCCCATTCTTAGAGGTTTTGTATTCCTCGTTAGATTTCCACGATAGTTTTGTATCCAGAGTTAGATACTTCACTTCCGGAGAATTCTGAATTGTGACTCCTTTCATTGTGAGGGCAATGAGACCATTCAACTTTCTCCGAATCCTGGTTTCGGACTATGCTTTAATGACGAAATATCTAACAACACATCTTCTTCGAACTATTTAACAAAAAAAAAAGAGTTGTTATGTAAATGTATTTATTTTGTTTAAAATAAAATGAAAAGCAGCTTTTTAATAAATAAATGTTTCATAACTAAATTTTATTTTATTTCTACAACTCTGCACATCGATGTTATTCAAAGGATCTTTTAAACGCTTGAGAAAAACGTTCAAATTTGATTATCAAACACATCCACTTACTATTGTTTGTATGTAAATTTTACTCCCAAATATTTAAAAGAAAATCTCCCCTATCAAAATATTTCAATGTGGCAAAGGTATGCTTAATGTTTACATCTGGAGAAATGTCAAAAATCTCCTTTATAATCAAAAAATAGTAGTAACGAAACTACCTTCTTTTTTGTATCATGATTGTTATATTGATAATACTGTATGAATTTAAACATCTATTAGATATTTTTTTGTTAAATTATTATGCTGTTATTTGGTTGTTATATTGTTAATAATAATAATAATAATAGATTGGCGCTTACACATATGTTAGTGTTTGGCCGAGCTTCTCCTCCGATTTATGGCGTGCGCCTTGAAGTTGTCACACAAAGCGGAGGGACCTACAGTTTTACGCCGACTCCGAACGGCGATTGTATTTTTATGAGAAGCTGTTTTTCATGGCAGAAATACACTCGGAGGTTTGCCATTGCCTGCCGAGGGACGACCGCTGTTAAGAAAAAACNGCCAACAATACGCTTAAAAATTAACTGATTTGTATGGCTGTGTACTGATTTTTGATCCCAACTGTACTGATTATGTCAGTAAAATATCTGCAGCCGGATTCCTATCGCGAATTTTGATCGCTAAAAATCTCGATGAGAATAGCAGGTGTGCCTAACATAAAATTCTGGTCACAATTTTTTAGCATTCCGGGAGCACGAATTCTCCACATTTAAAACACAAAAAAATTGTTTTATACTTATTTTAACACATAAATAACGAATAAATAACGTTGTTAAAAAAGGCAAAAGCAAATCAAAGTTGCTCTAAACAAAAGTCAAACAAGTTAATTGTACACTGCGTTGCATAATTATAAGAGCGAAATATATTAGCGTTGATTAATGGCAATTTTTTTGGTGACATTGTTGTTCATTTTCTTCTATATAAAAAAAATTAATAACACCGTAAAAAAATGCCAAAAATTCATGTTATTTTATATAATATTCGATTGTCAGTTTCAATTTCAAGTAGTGTATCCTATGAATTTGATTAAAATTATATTAATATAAGCCTACTTATTTTTCAGCTTTAGTTTTGTGGAATTTAGCTTTTTTCTAGTGGGTTTTTACAAAATCTGGATTTTTACTCGAAAATATGTAGTTGGAGGCACTGGCTCCATTACACTTCTTAAAATATTGGTTAGTTTTGAAGTAAAACGTAAAATAAAAAAAAAAACAAAATTTCTAAAAAAATTAACAGTTTTCCTAAATAGGGCCAACATTGATTTTTCACTGGCATTAAATAAAAAAAGGCCTGAGTACTAGGTACTCATGAAATTTGATGTGTAAACATATGCGAACGGCAAAGCATAAAAGTACGTTTACATATAAATATAATCTCAATCAAAGCTCGTTAGCTGTCAAATTGGTTGTGCATGTTATTCACACAACTCGAGGAAAAGTTAAACTTCTTCTCTGTGCCACCGTGGTCACTTTTTTCTGCAACACATATTATGCCATTTAAATATATTTTAACTGAATATTTTATTAAAAACACCTTTACAAACCTATTTTCCTTACTAGCGTCAATTTTTGTTTACTTTAACATTTGACATTCCTCCTCTTCTTCGCAAGTATAATCGATAAAACTAGGTTGGACACCAAAAAGTTATCGCTTTAATCTGAGATATTTATAATTATAATTTTGCATGGCTAATCTCTTTTTCTAATAACAGATTAGGGAGCTAAGCTCGAAAATTAGGATAATCTTTTTATATGTGAAGCTATTATTAGGCGAATCAGTTACATGCATACAAATGTAGGTTAGGTTAGAAATTAAACATTAATTCCACTTAATTTTATTCATTTTGCTGATTTAATTTTTTTATTCATTTTCATTTTTAATTCTTTTAATACATGAAATGATCGGTATGATTGATAAAATATACTTGTATATACTTGTGACTTAAGGGCGTTAAAATATCTTGGAAACACCGCATCAATTATTGTTTTTGAGCTTATAGTTTGAGCACTTCTATTTGTATATATTCCTAAATTTAGTTTTTCTTTTCGGAATATAATCTGTGGTTCATGTAAATGCAGTTCATGTTGCAGGATTTTTCCATACCCTTTTTTGTTCCGTACGTTTTGCTGTTACTCACTTTTTACTCTCACCTCAGAGAGTGATTTTGCTGTTTGACCTTTTTCCAGGATTTTACACGAAAAGTATTGGATCAGAGCTATTATATCATCCATACATATGCATATTATACATACATATATTCATGTATGTTCATCAGTTATCAACGGTCCCAGTGAAAATGATTTCAGTATTTTTTTAAATTTCCGCCTTGCTTTTTAGTTGCAACAAATGAGTCCATACATATTTATGTACATACATAGGTACAAAGCCGTATGCGTGTGCGGAGTTTAAATAATCGCATTTCCTCTTACTATGCATATGCCTAAATGTATGCAACCATTGGGCAAGCAGACACAGGGTGCTTCTAATGAAATAAAAATGTTATGCTGAAATACAAATTTTGTGCTGGGATATGCGTTACAGCTTCGCAAATTTTACCCCTACCGAAACCAAAGATGTATACACATCAAAAATTTTTACCACTATGTTTTGCTTAAACACTACCCGTGTCATCCTGTTTTTTCCATATTGCATTTTTAAAATGGCATACATTTTTTGTCATTTCATTTCATGGCAGAAATTCGGTTAAATAATTAATGAAGTTTCTGTTGAATTGTCTTAGTATGGCAAAACTTTGTTTCACAATTTTTTTCAAATAACTCTAGATATTGAATGTATGTAACAGGGCTGGGTAGTTTTTGATTACGATTACATTTTAATTACGATCGCTTAATTGTTATCCTTAAGTTATATACGATTACGATTACTTTAATTGTAATCATAAATGTTACCATTATGATTATAATAATAGTAATCTTAAAAATGTAAGGACTCAGATTACTGTAATCGTAATCATGAAATACATTTCTAAGAGGAAAACCACACAGGCCTGTGTTATTTTTATACCCGAGCGCACTTGTACTAAAGCTAATTTATTCAAAATTGATGGTTACAACAATTCTTAACAAAGAAATATGTTTGTGATAAAATTTTGGAAAATGGGCGTGGCACCGCCCACTTATGATCACATATATGTATCTCGGTAACCGTTCCACCAATTTGAACCAAACTCGGTACGGTTATTGCTTGCCACATAAAAGCAAACCGTTGAAAATTGTTGAAATCGGACTAAAATTACGGCCGCTTTTCATATAACGGTAAATTTCAGAAATGCTTGAAATTTCAATATTTCGAAATTTAAGGACGCTAATTTACTTAAAATTTATACACCCCGGCTTATCATATAGCGGTAGCTTTCGGAAAGGTGGAAAACATATATTTAATACTTGCGCCGGGTATTTAATATTCGGCTCTGCCCGAACTTAGACTTTCTTAGTTGTTGATTATGTACTTGGATGTGAAATAACGTGTTTTCTAAATTTTTTAAGCAGATACGCGCTTCAGTGCAACGAACATACTTATTTTAAGCCACTTTACAAAATCTTTTATCAAGATAAAAAATCCCCATACGCAAATATTGCCACTGATAAAACTTATACATATTTGACAAACAAAATGACAAATGGTAGGCAATCATTTTCGCCCGTGGAGACGCGTCGTTAGCTAGTCTTTCAGTGTTGTAAAGGGTAAAATATTATTGACTAAGGCTAAAACGCGTTTAAACTATTCAACTTTCACAGGCGATTAGTTGAATCAAAAGCTTACATCATTTAAATGAAAGTTGAACAAAGCCTTTTAAATACAATGATTGTGTACGTTTAGGAAATAATAATATTCTGAACGATTTTTTTTTTGAAAATTTCATCGCTGCTATACAACTTGAAAAGGAGGACAAGTATACTCAGCCAAATCTGGCAATATGAAGGCCATAAATATTAGTAGATGTTGCATGTTGTTAGGTAAGCTGACCAACCGTCCTCCTTTGAGGAGGATTGTCCTCCTCAAACGTGATTTGTCCTCCTCAAAAACTTTATCCTTCTATGTCCTCCTTTTAAGCAAAAGTGTCCTCCTTTCAAAAAACTTCAATCAGAATATAATTATTTCCTAATCGTACACAATCATTGTATTTACAAGGCGTTTACATTGTTCAACTTTCATTTAAATTATTTAAACTTCTGATTCAACTAACCGCCTGTGAAATACTAGCTAACGACGCGTCTCCACATGCTAAAATTATTGCTTGCCATATGTGATTTTGTTTGATAGATATGTATAAGTTTTATCAGTGGCAAAATTTGTGTATGGGGATTTTTTATCTTGATAAAAGATTTTGCAAAATGGCTTAAAATGAGGATGTTCGTTGAAATAGAGCCCAAATCTGCTTACAAAATTCTAGAAAACGCGTTATTTCGCATCCGAGTACATATGTAATCAAAAGTAGCACAGGCCTGTGCGGTTTTCCCCTTAGAAATGTATTTCAGGATTACGATGACAGTAATCTTAGTCTTTTAATTTTTAAGATTACAACAATTATAACCATAATGGTAACATTTATGATTACAATTAAAGTAATCGTAATCGCATATAGTTTAAGGATTACAATTAAGCAATCGTAATTAAAAAGCAATCGTAATCAAAAATTATCCAGCTCTGTTACATACATACATTCTTCTTAACGGTTTCAATGAGTGTTGGAAAGTATCGAGTACTTCTGAGCATCGAGTTCTTTGGTATCGATACTTTTAAGGATCGGGTATTTTTGAGAGTACTCAGTACTTTCTTCAAATATTCATATGTTGGTAACATTTCAATGCTTACTGTAGAAATCTCACAAGCTAGCATCACTATTCATATTAATCCCAAATTACGTCATATGATTGGCTAACTAAAAAGGTTACAAGTATTGTACTTGAAAATTATTGAAATTTGAAACTGAGTACAATCATTTCTGAATACCGGTAAATGCAAATAGAACTCAGTACTTTTAAGTATCTATTCGACAATTAATACTAGAGTCCAGCGCAATTGTATTTGCCGCATTTCATTCAATAAGTACTCCTTGCATTGTACTCTACTCCCAACACATTGTTACTTTTTTTCCGCATACATACACTACTTGGCGTTGAGAGAGTAAATACTTGACGTACTTGCTATTACTCCACCAAAGTACGTACTCTACTTTCCCTCATCGCGTACGAGAGACGGTAAATTTAAGAAATGCTTGAAACTTCAATATTTCGAAATTGAAGGACGCTAATTTACTCAAAATTGATACACCCCGGCTTACATTAGGGTAGTTTTCGGAAAGGTGAAAAAACATATTTAATATTGCGCCGGGTATTTAATGTTCGGCTCCGCCCGAACTTAGCTTTCTTACTTGTTTATAAATAAGGCCGTAAACATTTCCTTACATCGTCGATTTCCATATTCTTTTTTACTCTTTCAATTTCACTGACCAGCGCTGCAAACGATACCAACTAGTAGGCTAACAACCAGAATTGAAATTTAATACGCAAGTACTTACCGTACTACAAGTATACAGAGAGTAGATTTGCTACTCCCTTTTGGCAGCAGCAAATAT
>NW_016158170.1:140551-147645 GCF_001687245.7 Rhagoletis zephyria
GGATCGCGCATTTGTGGTATCTGAAAAAAACTAAGGACAGGAATGTAGTGGAGTGATGAAGAGAGCGACGAGCAAAACGTACTTAGAAAATTCTTCTATCATTCTTGCCACAAATGTATGTTTTCTTCGAAAATACTCAAGTACTACCAGTAGAGTACTCTACTGTCAAATACCTTTTACTCGCAGTAGTTGCGGAAGGCAAAGTAAATACTCTACGCGTGTTGCTATTGATCGGTAGTTTACGTACGCTTGCTGAAACTGGTTTATGCTTACTCACAATTGACCCGAACGATGAAAGTAGGGGATGGAAAGTATTTGCGCGGCGATCGGATGTCTTGTTGGGCCGTTTAAATGGAATTGCGCAGGAGTCTAATTAATACTGAGTACTTTGAATGGAGCCTGAGAACTTTTGAGTTCTTTTAAGTTCTGAGTACGTTTGAGTTCTTTTGTGAGTACTGAGCATTTTGGATTAGTCATTATCGATACTTTTAAAAATCGGGTACTGTCGATCCTTTGGAGAATCGAGTTCTGAATACTCTTGGTATCGATACTGCCCAACACTAGTTAAGATGTTCTTACACGATATGTATTTGCATGTGGACATGCCACTTTTTACATATGGAAATGCCAACATATCGTGTAAAGGCAATTTAGATTTTTTTCTGTACAAAGAAGATGCACCTACATATGAAATAAAAATGTTTATATTTTCATCTGACACACAGATAGAATCATCTGAGTTTAGTTTATTTCGTTTTCAAAGAACGTATTTTTAAATAGTTAAATATAGATTGTGAATTTGACAGACATACGCAATAATGATTCAATAATAAAAGGTTTGCTCTGAAAACAGTTTTCTCGCTCCCTCTTCACAACATCGGCTCCCTTAGCAAGGCACTGTGTGTGAGTTCGTGTTTGTGTGCAAGTTAATGGAATTTCATAACTCTAATGTCAATATTGAGCAAACCTCTAATTATTAAATCATGATACGCAATTACATATGTATTGAAAGTCACATTTACAATATGATCATTCAAGAGAAATTTCACAAATTCTTAAACCGAATTTCCGCCAGGCAACGAAATGACAAAATATGTATGCCATTTTACAAATGCAATGGGGAAACACACACGATGACACGAGTAGTGTTTAATGCCCAACATAGTGGTAAATTTTTTTCATTTAATGCCTAGTGAAAACTCAATGATAGCCCTATTTAAGAAACTGTTAAATTGTTTCGATTTTTTTTAACACAAAAGAGAAAAATGTTTACGTTTTACTTTAAAATTTACCATTATTTTAAGAAGTGTAATGCAGCCAGTTCCGCTCCTGAAAAATCCAGATTTTTATAAAAACCCACTAGAAAAAACCTTAATTCACTACTTGAAATTAAAATTGATAATCGAATAACGCAGCTGGATCGTAGTTCATCAGAAATGAAGAATAAGAATATAAGTTAATATACATACCCAGAAAAAAACACGATTACCACAGAAACTAAATTGGAAATGAGCTAGGCGATGGGAATCGTTTACCCTTTCACTTCAAGAATGCATTATTTAAACATGGGCTTGTAAGGCGTTAGGGAGAACGCATGGATAAACAGAATCCAGAGAAGCGAACAAAGAATGCCTTACAAAGAAACTAATGTAGAATGCCTACTTAGATAAGTACATACTTATTTATATTAAATTGAAAACAGAAAATACAGATTGTCTGAAAAGATTCCAATTTTTTTTTATCAGTTTTTATACATACTAATGTATGTATTTAGTTATTTAGATTTTACTTAAAAATCTGTATGTACATACGTGCATATTTAATTACCCTGCAGTGAAAACCCAAACCAGTTAGAAAAAATACTAGTTCATAAACTAGTATGTGCCTAACAGTTCGACATTTTCGAAGAACTTAAGCGTTCAGCGACATCTGCCTTTGAATTGCCAAAGCCTAAATTAAAACGCAATTAATTGCCTTTCTTACAAATGACGGCTGTGGCGTCACGTGAAGACTACTGGTTCTGGTTCTGGGATCGCAGGTTTGAGGCCGCTTGGAGGTGGTTAAGATTTTTAAAGTTAGATCAATGTAAGTAGGAATAATTATTTCAATTTAAATATAAATAACAAACTTAAAAATCTAGTTGCATTACAAAAAAAAAGAAACAAATATATGGGAAGAAATACTTGTGCCATAAAATAATAGATTAAAAAAAATTTTTTTTTATTAAATCTAAGAATTACAATAGGGCTTTTTTTGTTATTCTTAGATTTAATATAAAATAAAATAAAAATAAAAAATATAAATAAAAGGAAATATTATAAAAAAAATTTAAAATTTTCCTTGCACCAGGGCTTGAACCTGGTACCTCAGGCATACCACGCGAGTGCTTTGCTCTGTCGGCCATTGCGACTGTTGGAGCGCCGCGAGCAAAAAGACATACTATGCTTTTCATAGGGGATGAATTGGCAGACTATCTCATCAACTGGTATGATGCTACTAGTATTTATACTAGTAGATGCTGATGCATAGCCTGACAATTGACATCTCGTAGGACATCGCAATGTTAAAAATANACTTGTACTTCCTCACTCTTGTACTTCACTTCATTGACTGACTTCAACTTCGCTGCAAATTGAACAAAGCAAAACATGATTTTTATGCGAGACGAATTTCCACAGAAATTAATGGCCGAAAAAGATTTTTTTCAATATTCATTCTATTTTTCAGCTGACTACGATGCAGCATTCCACTTTGCATTCCCCGAAATGAAGCAAAGAAGCGAAATAAAAATAAATTTTGTAGGATATTCTACTTTGCATTCCCTGAAATGAAGCAAAGAAGCGAAANTTAATGGCCGAAAAAGATTTTTTTCAATATTCATTCTATTTTTCAGCTGACTACGATGCAGCATTCCACTTTGCATTCCCCGAAATGAAGCAAAGAAGCGAAATAAAAATAAATTTTGTAGGATATTCTACTTTGCATTCCCTGAAATGAAGCAAAGAAGCGAAACAAATAAAATATTGTAGGACATTCTATTTTGCATTCCCTGAAATGAAGCAAAGAAGCGAATTAAAAAAAATATTATAGAACATTTTACTTTGCATTCCCCGAAATGAAACAAAGAAGCGAAATAAATAAAATATTGTAGGACATTCTACTTTGCATTACCGGTAATGCCTAAAGGAAGCGAAACAAGTAAGAAAGGCTAAGTTCGGGCGGAGCCGAACATTAAATACCCGGCGCAAATATTAAATATATGTTCTTTCACCTTTCCGAAAACTACCATTACATTGTAAGCCGGGGTGCTTTTACAGGAGAAGGAGAAGGAGGAAGGAGAGTACAAAGTGTGGTTGGAGCGATCTACAAATAAGGAAAACGAAAAGCCATTCCTAAAATCAGAAGCAGAAGTTCTTGGTAAATGCGACGAATATGCTTTTCAATTGATTAACAAACTTCTCCGCATTCTGGTCACAATTCCAGCTAGTAACGCTACTAACGAAAGAAGTTTTTCAACCCTTCGCCGGTAAAAACATGGCTGCGCAGTACCATGAATGAAGAAAGACTGATAGATCTTACACTTTTACACGTACCCTTAGATGTTGAAATTGACACTGAAAGCATAATAGAAAGATTCGCAAAAGGAAAGCGCAAAATTGAATTTGCAATTTAAATTACTACATAAAATAAAAATTCTGAATAAGTTGTTAAGTTACATAATTACATCCTTCATTTTACCAACATTGTAAGCAAGAAATAAGTATTTATATGTATATATTGCATTAATAAACCCAAGGTATAGCTTTACATCTTGTGTTTTTTTTTCTGAAATAGTACATGCTTGGTTTATTAGACCTTGCACCAAATTTACAAAATGAAAAGTAATATTGGGCCATATGAATAAAAATAAGCAATTGATTTTTCTTAAAATCTCAGATCTTTTACTCAATTTATTCAAACAAAATTGAAGTAAAAGGTATGAAATTTTAAGAAAAAGCAATTGCTTAGTTTTTATTCATACGGCCCATTATATCAAAAAACACTTTACTTCACACTTCATAAAAAATACTCGAACCTATATTTGCATGAAAAATAAATTAGGGTTAGGTGCCTGTAATTTAACGTTATTTGCATTTTTTTTATCACCGGCGGGTGAAATATCACTATTGAAAAAATCTAGTCATCAAATTTTATGTGATTTATTTTCATTAATATAAACTGATATATTAATTTTGTATCGTTATTGCCTTCATCTTTGAATATACAACCCGCGACAAAGTCGGTCGCCCGGCTTGGGCTGTTTATTTTATTTTATTATTTGTCAAATTAATTTTAATTGTATTTTCATAAAAGTATACCATTGTCTGATAGAAAACATAAAAATAAATCCAGAGTTTGAAGAAATTTTAGTGGGTAAACATTTTTTCACTTTCTTCTTTCTTCTTTGTACTTATCTAAAAAAAATAATTAAAATTTAGCCCAAACCGAGTGACTATTATTTTATCGGGGGGTGTAGTTTTATAAATTTGGAATATAATGAAGAGATCACAATGATAAGTTACGTTAAATTAAGCCTACAACAGCTGAAGCTGTACAATGAAATGAACAATAAACACCCTGCAGTAGACAAAAAAATTTTTTTTTCGGATAAGCGAAAAATAGAGGGAATGGTATTGACGGAAATGGCGAAAAGTACAATTAATCTAAAAAATTTACACTTTTTTCATTAATTTAGTACAATTTAAAAATCTCAAATATCAACACTGGTTCGCACAAACTGGTGGTCAGACGGAGGGAGAGCAAATGCCAAGAAACGTTTTGGTCCGTCATAAATGTTTTTGCTGTAGTTGTCATCGCGTCGCTGTTTGACATACAAATTGCTAATTGCAGCAACAATTTGCTCTGCGTCGCGTTTTGGTTGCATTGGCACAAGCAGACACGTGCATGAAATTCGTCTGGAATCTTGGTGACTTCGCTTGTCTGCCAGCCTGTCTGGCTGTCCACTTGGGTGCCGGCAAGCCCAGGCGAATGTGTGTGAGCCTGCGACGCCCGGCAGCTGCCAGCAGGTGACGTTGCAATAAAATGCAAGTCCATTATATTTTGTAGATGGGAACAAGTATGTATGTACATACATAAGTATGTCTGGACAAAATCGCATATGCATGCATGTAGATCGCGTTGACCATGATTCGTTTGCTTGTTTTGGTGTTATTCACGGATTGTTGACGTACAGTATCGGTCATATCAATAACACCCCATTTCAAATCAAGATTGTTTGTCACTTTTGTTTATTATTATTATTTTTTATTTTAATCTGATTAAAAGGTCGAAAATTTTGAGGAAAAATCGTTAAATTTTGCTTTGTTTTGTATAAAACGGTTTATATGATTTTGTTTTAAACACAACCAATTTTTTTTTATAAAATAATAACAAACAAATTTTAAATCGCAATATATATGGTGAACATTTAAAAAAGAAATGGTGTCAATTTCATACGTACGTATTCTATATATATAAAAATGAAATGTTTTTCGTATGACGGCAATGCCTGACCAAACGGCTGAACCGATTTTAATTCTGTAAAAAGTACTTTTCTGACCTTCCGTGTGGAAGGTTTTTCGAATTAAAAAAATTTTAAATTTTTTGTTGTTGCCGAAAAATGAAGAATTCTGAGACGTCACGATTTTACAATTTCATAGAGTTTTCCGTATATTGAATGTCACTAAACTACTAAAAGGCTAGCCCGATTTGGTTCATATTTGAACATGTGTCAGCACCTAGAAAAGAAATATCTGACCAAAAATGCACTCGCTAGGTGGCGCTAGGATCGCAATTGTCCTAAAAACTACACTTACTTGCCGATTTGGCTCATATTTTGAACATAAGTTAGCCAATTGAAAAGGAATATTTGGACTAAAAAATTACGCGATAGGAGGCGCTGGGGTCGGGATATTCTCAACAATTATTTTACGCTAAGAGAAGGATAGATATCTACTATATATTTGTGGAAGTATATATGTGCCAAGTTGCAGCCTAAACGGACGGATAGAATCGAACGAAATTTTGACAGCGAATTGCCATGACACCTGGGCCTATAACAGGGAGAACAAAATTGAGATTAGGCAAGGGGGCGTGGCACCTCCCATAGGCGTGAAATTTTTTATCAGCTCTAACTTCGGAACCATAAGCCCCACTAGCTTGAAATTTGGTATGCAGGTATAGATATGGTGTTTTTGAAGCCTTACAGTCTTTAGACCATTTTGAAATGGAAAGATTAAATCATTTTATTGATCCCGCGATGCTGATAAACGAAACATGTTAATGTATAATGAATAAAACTACTTCTGAAATAAGCATTCTACCAGAAAAGTGCAGCTATACTAAAACAGCTAAGCGAATAGGATGCTAAACGGAATTTAACATAGTAGACTAATTTTAATTTAAAAATTCTATCGTCACCTCAATCTATCTAATATTTATAATGGAACAAGATGTTTAGTACAGAAAGGGATGATCGATATATATATATATTAAAAGTATGGCTCATAAGGATGTCTTAATTTAAACAGAGAGAAAATATTTTTTCTCCTCTAATTTATGCTGAACTGAATATTTGTATTACTGTTTTATGTTTTGATTTGTTTACCCCGAACGACGTCGGGTGCTCTGCTAATATATTGTGGCGAATACTGCGGCAACACAAAGCGAACAACGAGAAATAGGCAGAATGTTCGAAGAATGACGTAGAATGTTCCACAAAGAGAAACGTCAAGTTGGATGAACACTGCGAACAGCGAGAGAAAGAGAATGAGCGATAAACTTCAGAACGTTCTAGAGTTGCCATAAGTGTGAGCGCAGGTATATAAGAGCCACGACACAGCGGAGTAGGGACAGTTACGAGTTGCAAGTCAGCAAGCTACCAGTAAAGTTAGTTACAAGACAGCAAGCTACAAGTAAAGTGAGCGGAGAATTGAGTTGCGAATAAGCAAGCTATAAATTTCATTGTGTTAACAAGTAGTAAAGCGTTGTTACTGCTTTAACAAGTATTGTAGAGTGTTTTTACTGTATTAGCAAGTATTGTAAATTGTTTGTTG
>NW_016158170.1:150127-157755 GCF_001687245.7 Rhagoletis zephyria
ACGTAGAATGTTCCACAAAGAGAAACGTCAAGTTGGATGAACACTGCGAACAGCGAGAGAAAGAGAATGAGCGATAAACTTCAGAACGTTCTAGAGTTGCCATAAGTGTGAGCGCAGGTATATAAGAGCCACGACACAGCGGAGTAGGGACAGTTACGAGTTGCAAGTCAGCAAGCTACCAGTAAAGTTAGTTACAAGACAGCAAGCTACAAGTAAAGTGAGCGGAGAATTGAGTTGCGAATAAGCAAGCTATAAGTTTAATTGTGTTAACAAGTAGTAAAGCGTTGTTACTGCTTTAACAAGTATTGTAGAGTGTTTTTACTGTATTAGCAAGTATTGTAAATTGTTTGTTGGACAATAAAGTTAATTGTACTACAATTTGGTCATCGTTAGCATTTATTTAACAATCCAGCGATACGAGCCCGAGTATATTTGGGAAATCCCTCAAGGTTTCGAGGATAATCGTAACAATATGTATAAAAAAGATACTAATGTTACCAATAACGATTTTTTTTTTGAAATATTTTAGCAGTTGCCCCATAAACTAGAGAATTACATATTGAATAAACGAAAACAGTTTGCTATTAGTTTTAGGGTCAAAGAAAATCGAAAAAATACATTGATGACAGCGAGTTTCAACCTTCCAGTTGTTCAGGGACAGTTCTAAAATTTGTAGGGCGGAACTAGGGCTTTGCCAGACTGTCTCTAAATTTTGCTGCAGGGTATTTACATATGTAAATATCTAAGCCATATATAGAGCATGTGTGTACTCGTACATGTAAACGTGGGCGTAAAGTATTTTTGTATAAATACATATATTTTATCTAAATGTATTTATGAATGTGCAAGATTGTACTAGAATCTTTTTGGGGAACAGTTTACGCATTTATTGTAAGCGCTTAAATAGCTTGATTTGGGCTTTTAAATACTTTTCGAGTGGAGCTTTGTCCTTCACATTAGTAATGTGTTGAGTTGTCGCTGCCGAATACTTCAAAAAGATTTCGGTACCCAATACCTATTCTTTTCGGTACCCGATACCTATTCTTTACATTAAAACTTCGCCATTATATATTTCAAGTTTAGAAAATTTTTTTTTCATTACAGTTTAAGCCTTTCAGGCCTACAAAGATAATATCGTCTGATTCATATAGAACAAAAATGGTTCAAACAAGTTTCTCTGCATTATGGCGGCGGGCGGACACACAAACATTTCTTATTTGAATCAGTATGAAAATCTTCATTGGCCCCTAACTTGGGCGTTTAATAGGCGAAGCACCTCTGAAATCAGGGTTCGGAAATTCTAATTTATGATTATTCGTTTTCAATCATTTATGAGATTTATCATGATAGATAATATTCCAAACCTATTTTTGCATTATTTTATCGCGAGTGAAAAATGCAAGCAAATTTATCATCTCTCACATTCGGAATGCGATCGACAAAAAAAAATCCGCTGCTTTTCATTCGCGATCGAAAAAAGCAAAGAAATTTCCTCTCACTCGAATATGAGAAGTCCGAGCATTGCCGATGTCGGCCTCTCATAAATAGGAAAAAGGATGCAAGTAATCCATTCGCGATCACTCACAACAGCTTATCCTGAAAACGTTTTAGGGCGTTGTATGGAAGATGTTTTTTCAAGTTTCCGAGGAATCACGCTATAATTGTACTTAAATCACACTGTACAAAATTTTGCACGTACAAAATTGTCAAAAAATCGTTATCGAATCTATTGATAAGAAAATTAAATTTTAATATTCTCCCCTTCCCAAAATTGGAAATTTAAGACAATAAATAAATAAAAATATTGTGACTTAACCCTAGAATACTAACCTTATTTTTTATTCCTTTAATAGTTACTAACGTTCGCCTGTGAGGCTACTTTGAAAAAAAGTACAAATTCTGTCTTTCTAAAACCTTAAATTTGTTTAAAAATGGGCTTAAACATATTTTATATGTTTTTAAAGTAAAAAAATAAAATAATTTAATGATTTTTTTAATATTAATAAAAATAATTCGTATTGAAAATAACACATATTTTATAATCTTTTTGAAAGGGGTCATTTAAAAGTAAAACCATTTAAAAGCGAACGCACTCAAACAATCCATAAATTATCTTAAAGGTATTCGTATTTACTTTCCCACTTAAAACGAATTAGTTGTTTATCTTTTCTATTGTGACCTGTACTTAAAAATGAAATCGACTTTTTTGTATCACATTGGGCCTTATGAAAAAAAACTAAGCAATGCTTTTTTCTTAAAATTTCAGATCCTTTACGTAAAGTTATTCGAATAAATCAAGCAAAAGGTTTGAAACGATTGAAGGAACGATATTTCTTCCACCCATTTTAGAACTTGTTATTCATAGGAACCCCTCTCGAAAAGTAAACAAAAACAAGTAATTTTTAGCAAAAACCGACTTCAACTCTCATATAAAAAAAAAAATATATATATATATATATATCTCATGATCCACTGATCGGATCTTAACCAGATTAGTATGGGGCCACCTCTGAGTCACTACCTTTTCGATGCAAAAAGAATTATCGGTTGACGCGATACAAAGTTATGCGGTAACATACATAAAAAAAAACAGGTAAGAAAGTCTAAGTTCGGGCGGAGCCGAACATTAAATACCCGGCGCAAGTATTAAATATATATTTTCCACCTTTCCGAAAGCTACCGCTACATGATAAGCCGGCGTGTATAAATTTTAAGTAAACTAGCGTCCTTAAATTTCAAAATATTGAGATTTCAAGCATTTCTGAAATTTAACGTTATATGAAAAGCGGCCGTAATTTTAGTCCGATTTCAACTATTTTCAATGGTTTACTTTTATGTGGCAAGCACAATAACCATACCGAGTTTGGTACAAATTGCTAGAACGGTTAGCGAGATACATACACGTGATCATAAGTGGGCGGTGCCCATTTCCAAAATTTTATCATAAACGTATTTCCTGGCAAAGAATTGTTGCAACCATCATCTATATATATAAAATTAAGTGGCAAAACTTCCTGTTCGCATACTCCTCCTAGACGGCTTGCCCGATATCAAAGAAATTTTCAGGGGTGATTGGGGTCTGTGTGGAGGGTGCACATAAGAAATTTCATGTGTGTATCTTTGCACGTTTTGCAAAAACAAAAAAAAAAAAAATTAATTCTGTTTGGCTTTACGTATTTTTTTCGGATTTCTATCATTCCTAGACGGCTTGCCCGATTTCAATGAAATTTTCAGGGGTGATTGGGGTCTGTGTGGAGGGTGCACATAAGAAATTTCATGTGTGTATCTTTGCACGTTTTGCAAAAACAAAAAAATTAATTCTGTTTGGCTTTACGTGTTTTTTTCGGATTTCTATCATCCCTAGACGGCTTGCCCGATTTCAATGAAATTTTCAGGGGTGATTGGGGTCTGTGTGGAGGGTGCACACAAGAGATTTCTATCAATCCTAGACGGCTTGCCCGATTTCAATGAAATTTTCAGGGGTGATTGGGGTCTGTGTGGAGGGTGCACATAAAATGAAATTTTCAGAAGTGATTGGGGTCTGTGTGGAGGGTGCACATAAGAAATTTAATGTGTGTATCATTGCACGTTTTGCAATTAATTCTGTTTGGCTTTACGTGTTTTTTTGGATTTTTATTATTGTTTTGCCGCAAGATTGGCAGTCCCGCGTTTTACTAATAAATAAACAGAAACAGCTGGCGAATGTTTACAATTATTAAAAAACATTGACAACAACATTGTGTCTTTTTTCCAGATTTAATTCAATCGATTTGCTACATTAATTCGAAAAGAATACTTTAGAAAATGCCTCCACTACGCAGACGTATACGGTTGGCAGGCATACGCGTGATTCACATCGAATGTCAATAAGGAGAAGAAATCAAAGCGAAGAGCAACGCGCTCAAGTGAATGCCCGAGGTAGAGCGGTGTACCCGAAAAAGGCACGACAAATTCGATAAGGCCAAACTAAAACGACATCTTTTATTTAGCATCGAATCATCTGATTCGTATGGAGTTTTTCTTTACTTTAAACACACAAAACATTGTAAATATGCCAAGTTTGGTAATATACTTAAAAAATGGCTACAGAAAGTTTTTCCCGCTTCTGTAAAATTTGTAAAAATGAACCTAGAAACATTTCACTCTAAGCAACCGATATGTATTTATTTATGAGTTTGGGGACTAAGGGTCAAAGCATACTGGAGCGGCGAGCAAAGCATAAGTTCGCATCGAGCAAAGCTTTAATTACAAACGTGTATGCACGCTTTGCTCTTCACTGTGCGTTCTCCCATTGAAACATATGCGTTTGAAATCGGCGCTTTGCTCGAAGCTCTTAGCCTAAATTGGCTTTTAAATAGTGGATAGTGGATAATTATGAGCAATTGGCACGCTGGGGACAGTTCACATTTTTTCAAAATTCATATTTATCAGTCGATTTGATTCAAATTTTGTTGTGTCATTTATAAAAAAAAAAACAAAAAAAAAAGAATCCCATCATGATGTCGCTGAATTTACATTTGAGAAATTATTGAGTGTGGTTCGTATGTAGGATTTGCAGGCCTACTTGAGATATCGCACACATTCTTCAAGAGCCAATTAATTCCAAATTCTCCGTTCGTCAAAAACTATTTCTTAGAACATGGTGCTCACATGGAACTTTCAACAAAATGTTGTAAATATGTCAGTGTCTTTAAATATTTTGAGCGCATTACCAAAAGTTACAAATATTGGCTAAATACCTTCTTGATGTGGTATGTAGACTTGAAGTCGATATTAGATTTTAAATTGAGTTTCCTGCGAAAATAGGATGCGTTGTCTACATTCTAAACGAAAGGAACTAAACGTTTTTTTTTGGATGTAGTGAGAGGGAGCAACAGCACAAAAACAATTCTAAGACGTAGCGAAGCACGCCGGGTATTTGCTAGTTTTGAATAAATTAGCTTTAATATTCTCGAGGATATATCGAGGAATATATCGAGGATTTCGTATTTCTCGAAATTACCGTTATATGGGATGTGGGCGTGGTTATTTTCCGATTTTAAAAATTTTCGGCCATTTGGTATGCTGTACCAGGGCCAACAACTGTGCCAAGTTTGGAATCAATTGATGCAGCGGTTACCAAGATATACACATGTAACCATAAGTGGGCGTGGCTACGCCCGTTTTCAAAAAAATGTTAATATTCTTATTTTTCGTCTAAAATTTATTATAAATATCAATTTTGAGTGAATTATCTTCAGTAGTTATTAAAATATCGCAGTTTTTGTATTTCTGAAAATTACCGTTATATGGGAGGTAGGCGTGGTTATTGTCCGATTTTGCCCATTTTCAATACCATCCATCCTACGCCCGAAAGAAGGACACGTACCAAGTTTCGTTAAGATATCTTAATTTTTACTCGAGTTATCGTGTGTACAGACGGACGGACAGACGGACGGACGGACGGACGGACGGACAGACAGTCACCGCTTAATCGATTTCTCTTTTCATTCTGATCATTTATGTATACATTTGTATATATCTATCTCGATTCGTTTTGCCTGTTACAAACAACCGTTATGTGAACAAAGTTATAATACGCTTGTGCACAAGTGCGCTCGGGTATAAAAATATATTCCGACGAACTGATAACCTCCTCGTTTTTTGGAAGTGGGTTAAAAATTAAGTTCAAAACAGACAACAGCTAACAAACATGTTAAAAACTGAAATAAGTACAGCAAACAAAATTACCTTTACTACTAACGTTCGCCTGTCAGGCGTCAAGAGGGCGTGTAACTCAGCCGCGCAAGGCCACTGTACAATGTGCGTTGGCTCACAGCATCGTACAGCGCTAAGCTGAGTTGGCGCGAACGTTTACTTTGATCATTAAAAGCGTTTCTATTTCAGAAACCGTATTCGTTCCGCCTCCCAGGCGAACGTTAGTATTCTAGGGTTAATAAGTTGCTCCAGTATCTGTGTTCATATGGAATAGTAGCTTATGTCGAAAGGCTGACTTTATTATAATGCGGCATTCGCAGCATTCGATTGCGAATGACTCACTGGCACCGTGCCATTGAAGAATTTGGCAAATAAACGCGCACAAAATAGTTCCGATACCCTCATCAAAAAATTCCTTGTCGTTTAAAGGATAAAGGGAATGCCGCATTATACTAAAGCCAGCTTCTCGACATAAGCTACTATTCCATACACAGATATGTACTAGATAGGAAAAGTTGTCTAATAGCGGTCACCCCTCGTCAGGCAAACCACCGAGTGTATTCAGCTATGGAAAACAGCTTTTCCTAAAAATACACTCACCGTTCGTAATCGGCCAAATACTAATATATTAAGTAAAGTGGATTCGAAGACTGATACATACATAAATACATATCGTCTTTTAAAGTACAAAACCGCGTTACTCTCTAGAAAATAATTTATGCAACCTCACATACGCGGTTTTGCATTTTGTTGATATGCGGTTTTGTAATTTAAACCAGGGTTGTTGCGAATATTCGCATTCGCAACCGCGGAGCTTCCGCATTAATTTCAATATTCGCATTCGCTTTCGCATTCGCAATGATCAAAGCCGAGCCTTTGCGATTGCGAATGTTGTACAAGTGCACCGATAAAACGTATATATGGCAATCAAAATGACAATTTGTAGCCAGTATTTTTGCCTGTGTTCGTGGGAGTATTTGTGTAACAAAACTGGTCAAATGTCATATTTATCAACTTTGATAAAAATGTTTTCAAACATATTACTTCTTAAGCTATCAATGGGCAGCCATACAGCTTCTACTTGACCTTTGACGTACGTCAAAGAGAACAGAGTCGTTTTAACAATGTTGGTTTTTCTGTGCTTTAAACACCTGCATTGCTTTCCTTCTTTATTAGGATTTTTTTTGGACCAATCTTAAAAAAACTAAGACACAATTGAAGAAAGTGTGCACTGTAATTCTTAACCAAATTTTCGTGATTTGCCTTTGATGTTACATATATTCGTTTCAATAATTACAAATGGGGCTCTTTGGGAAATTTATTATTAGCAAAAGTTTTAAAAGCAATAATTTTGTTTACTTGTCGGGCAATATTTTTTTCATAGGGATATTCATTGGATCCTTCGCTAAAACTTCTGTGGTAAAACTGTCCCTTCTTTGCTATTTAAAGTCAAAGAGTAAGCTCCTTCAATAGGGATTTCCAGCATAAATGATAAACGTCTGGCTATAAAGAGAATCGATGCCCAAATAATTAAACAAGTATAGGCCTGACCTTTAAAAAGATAAGAATTACGTAACTATCTGAGATTCAAATGCTTATAAAAAACAGTATGCTTTTTTTTAATAACAATATTCTGATCCGATTCGGCTGGCAACCTCGACTTTGGAATCACAATTTTGTTCAAAATTTTCACTCCTGGAAAATCTATATATATAAAATTAAGTGGCAAAACTTCCTGTTCGCATACTCCTCCTAGACGGCTTGCCCGATTTCAATGAAATTTTCAGGGGTNTATGCTTTTTTTTAATAACAATATTCTGATCCGATTCGGCTGGCAACCTCGACTTTGGAATCACAATTTTGTTCAAAATTTTCACTCCTGGAAAATCTATATATATAAAATTAAGTGGCAAAACTTCCTGTTCGCATAC
>NW_016158171.1:0-44194 GCF_001687245.7 Rhagoletis zephyria
TTACCTAAGATAAATGAACATAAATTAAGGACAAAAACTCGAACCAGACAGAACGAAAAAAGACACTGAAGATGGCTCAATGCCGAAACCGGTTCGCCTGCAAACCAAATGACGGAAATTCGTTCCAAAATAAATCAATAAATATAATTTGCAAACAACATCATTTTGAATTTCGTTGCTAATTACTTAATCCCATCTGTATATAATATATTCAAGTGTATTTCTAGTATCCGCACTAAAGCAAGACTACAAAACTAGTTTGTTAGCATATTTAAATTAATGGTAATAATATCCCGAAATATCCCGGGATCCAGGGGTTACCAATTTAAGATCCCGAAATCCCGGGATTCACAAAATGGTCCGGGATTTGATGCCTGAATACAAACACATATCTAAATAATGTGCTCTTATTTACTTGAAATTGACTTATTATTTGAGAATTTATCTAAATCATTCCAATTATAAAATTGTGATGTAGCATTATTAGAATTGTAATACGCATTAAACTTTCATCTTCCGATTCAAATGGATCGCTCTTTGTAAATTTTAATTGGAGATCATTTAATATTATCAAAATCACGCTAAATCAACTTAATTTTTACATATTTCATCTTTTTTCCCTCAATTTAATAAAATACTTCTACTTAGTTACGACTTAATTGCAGCTGCAGCTCAAACTAAATCTTAAATTGGTACTTAGCAAGATAATTCGAAACTAAGGCGACTCTGAATTAGAGATGGGCGGGACCCGCGGGACCCACGGTACTGATTTAAAATTAGTCGGGAAGATCTGTAAAAATATGGCGGGAGGGACGGGACCAAAATCCTTTCCTGACACTCCCGATATAACCGCAACCCCTGCAAATACACAACATCTTCCTTAAAAACAGATGGTTGAAATATGCACTTGTAATGTTTTATTGGTTATATGGTTCCGTGCGCAGAAGTGGAAAACTTTTGACTGCCATTCACCTGGGAGTGGCCAGAAGCGATTCTTGTGCGTACGGTTCAAATCGCAGCTCACAACGTCCGGATATTTATATCCACGTATCCTCTGGGTAGCAACCAAACACCCGTTTGGGAGCGAGCTAAAGTGAGAAGGCGTAAAACTTCGCGTGCGCTGGGTTTGGGTCCCGCCACGTTAAAACCCCGCCCAATGAAAAGAAGCAAACAGCCTCGGATGAGACCCCCTTTTTCTGATGACGACCACGGCAAACGTATAAAGGACTATGATTTAAGGGTATGCACCTGGAATATCCGGACCCTTAATGGGGAAGGTGCCTCTGCCCGGCTGGTTGATGTCCTCGGGAAGACAAAGGCTGACATCACCGCCATCCAAGAAATGCGATGGACGGGGCAAGGTAAAGTAAGCGTGAAGCCTTGCGACGTCTACTACAGTTGCCACGTAAAGGAGCGCAAATTCGGTGTTGGATTCGTGGATAGACGAACGTCTAGCCACAATTCGCATCAGTTCACCCCGGTGGACGAACGTCTAGCCACAATCCGCATCAAAGCTAGATTCTTCAACATCTCGCTCATCTGCGCCCATGCCCCGACGGAAGAGAAGGATGAGGCGTCCAAGGATCTCTTCTATGAGCGCTTGGAACGTACATATGAGCGCTGCCCCCGACACGATGTCAAAATCGTGCTTGGCGATTTTAATGCCAAAGTGGGCAAGGAAGGGATCTTTGGCGCCACTGTCGGAAAATCAGCCTCCACGACGAAAGGTCCGAAAACGGACTGAGGCTGATCGACTTCGCCGCGGGCCCGAAATATGGTAATATGTAGTACTAGGTTCCAGCATAAGAACATCCACCAAGCTACATGGCTGTCTCCAGATCGAAAAACGAGAAACCAAATCGATCATGTTGTGATAGACGGAAGGCATGCTTCAAGCGTTTTGGACGTACGTACACTCCGAGGACCAAACATCGACTCGGACCACTATCTTGTTGTAGCCAAGATACGCACCCGCCTCTGTGCAGCAAAAAATGTGCGCCCAACAATGCAAGGAAAGCTTAACGTCGAAAAGCTGCAATCACAACAGACGGCCAATTTATTCGCCACTCGACTCACACACCTGCTCTCTGAGAGCACTCTTCAACAATCCGACGTACGCGAGCAGTGGAACCACATTTCCCGATCATTAAGTACCGCCGCCGAAGAAGTAGTTGGATTTCAGCGAGCCCGAAAGAACAACTGGTACGATGAGGAATGTCAAGAAGCCGCAGAGAAAAGAGATGCCGCCTACAGGGCCACGCTGCAATCGAGCGCAACGCGAGCCACGTGTAACCCTTATACGGAACTGAAGAAGGAAGCGAGACGTATTTGCCGCAATAAGAAGAGAGAGGCCGAAATACGTGAGTGCGAAGAGCTTGAGATGCTGGCCGACAGGAAGAACGCCCGAAAATTCTACCAGAGGGTTAGGCGACTTACGGAAGGTTTCAAGACCGGGGCGAATTCCTGTAAGAACAACAATGGCGACCTAGTAACCGATGCCCAGAATAAACTTAAATTGTGGAGGGAACACTTTTATAACCTACTGAATGGTAGCAGCGCTGAAAGTAGTGAGGAAGACGAACCCGAGTCCCCAGTCGATGATGATGGAGTAGCTGTCCCACCGCCTGACTATGACGAGGTACGAATAGCGATTACGCGGCTGAAAAACAACAAAGCTGCTGGAGCTGACGGCCTGCCAGCCGAGCTATTCAAGTACGGCGGCGAGGAGCTGATGAGGTGCATGCATCAGCTCGTATGCAGAATATGGTCAGATGAACGCATGCCCGACGACTGGAATTTAAGTGTGCTTTGCCCAATCCACAAGAAAGGCGACCCAGCCATACGCGCCAACTAACGCGGAATCAGCCTTCTAAGCATAGGTTATAAGGTCTTATCGAGTGTATTGTGCGAAAGCCTGAAGTCCAACGGCAACGAGCTGATTGGACCTTATCAGTGTGGCTTTAGGCCTGGAAAATCCACCATAGATCAGGTATTCACAATACGCCAAATCTTGGAAAAGACCCGCGAGAATAGGATCGACACACACCATCTATTTGTCGATTTCAAAGCCGCTTTCGACAGCACGAAGAGAAGTTGCCTTTATGCCGCGATGTCTGAATTTGGTATCCCCGCGAAACTAATACGGCTGTGTAAAATGACGTTGAGCAATACCACCAGCTCCGTCAGAATAGGGAAGGACCTCTCCGAGCCGTTTGATACCAAACGAGGTTTCAGACAAGGGGATCCCCTTTCGTGTGATTTCTTTAATCTTATGTTGGAGAAGATAATAAGAGCCGCAGAACTGAACCGCTCAGGCACAATACTTTACAAGAGCGTACAAGAGCTGGCGTATGCCGACGACATCGATATTATTGGTAAAAACAAGTGCTACGTCTGTTCTGCCTTCTCGGGATTGGATAGAGAAGCAAAGCGAATGGGTCTGGTGGTGAACGAGGACAAAACGAAGTATCTCCTGTCAGCACACAAACAGTCAGAGCATACGCGTCTTGGCACCCACGTCACTGTTGACAGTTACAAGTTTGAAAAAGTAGACGACTTCGTTTATTTGGGAACCAGCATTAACACCAATAATAATGTCAGCCTTGAAATCCAACGGAGAATCACTCTTGCCAACAAGTGCTACTTTGGGCTGAGTAGGCAATTGAGAAGTAAAGTCCTCTCTCGTCGTACAAAGATCACACTCTATAAGTCACTCATCATGCCTGTGCTGGTGTATGGCGCGGAAGCATGGACAATGAAAGCATCTGATGAGGCGGCTCTTGGAGTTTTCGAGAGAAAGATTCTGCGAAAGATTTACGGACCTTTACGCGTTGGTGATGGCGAATATCGCAGACGATTTAACGATGAGCTCTATGAGCTTTACAACGATATAGACATAGTGCAGCGGATTAAAANATTTACGGACCTTTACGCGTTGGTGATGGCGAATATCGCAGACGATTTAACGATGAGCTGTATGAGCTTTACAACGATATAGACATAGTGCAGCGAATTAAAATTCAGCGGCTCCGCTGGCTTGGCCATGTCGTTCGGATGGACAGAAACGCTCCTGCTCTGAAAATATTCAACGCGGGCCGCGATGCTGGTAACAGAGGAAGAGGAAGGCCTCCTCTGCGTTGGAAAGACCAGGTGGAGAAGGACTTGGCTTCACTTGGCATTTCCAATTGGCGTCAGTTAGTACAGAAGAGAAATGACTGGCGTGCCTTTTTGAACTCGGCCAAAATCCCTTAGGCGGTTACAGCGCCAATAAAGAAGAAGAAGAATAATGTTTTATTGAGACGAAAACGAATAGCAAAGCAAAACAAAATAATCATAAGATGCGAGATCTTACATCATTATTTAAAATTAATTTGAAACACATGAACAGTTTTGTCAACCTCCCATCGGTTTGCAAACCACCCCACACACGTTGAAATCTCATCCGATCGTTTCAATTTGTTGTCCGTTTGTAGCCTGCTTTAGAGATATATGTATATTGGGACCCACGGTACAATTCTGAAAAACGTCGGGATGGGCGGGTTCGGGACTTAAAAATCTAGTTTCGGGATGGGCTACTCTGAATAGCTTTAGTAGTAACTTACCGCCCTATTCCCACACCACTGACAAAACTCAGCGGCTGACTATTGCCTTTACTACTGCGCCTAATACTATGCCGCAAATTTATTTTAAGCTGTCGTATGACAATATTCAGTTTTATTGTTATGACCTACTGAGTAAGTGACAACGGCGAAACAATGTTTATATTGTGTTTAAGGCGCAGTAATTGTGACAATAGTCATATGATAAATTTTGTCAGTGTTGTGGGAATAGGGCGGTTAGAATAGTTTCAACTTAGTTGTGAACTAAATATGGCTATGCATATGCGCCCATGGATCTAAAATCAATTTTGAGTTTGCCAAATTGCGAAAATAGGTTTCGAAGAAAATTTTGAAATTTCCACTGTTGCTCCCTCGGGTGGGCGTTTTAAAAAAAAGATAAGTGCAGAAATGTATTCCTCATACCAAAATCCCTTGTAGCATGTTTTTATAAAGCATTTAAACACTTCTTTACGACACTACAGCAAAATTCTTACTTATTTTCTTAAATGCTTACTTTATTTTCGCAATTTGGCAAACTCTAAATTAATTTTAGACTCATGGTTCTTTCGGCAAATTCGCCTAGTATAACGCGTAGAATCCTTCTGTGCTATTCGCGCATAGTCGAAAAAAATTTCCAATACAAATTGACCCGCCCTAATGTACATACATACATATATACAGGGTGTTAGCAAAAGAAAAAACGTCAAATTTTTGTGTAGATGACGTACCCAAACTAGTGGCGGAAGGTAGATTTGAGGTCATCAAAATAGTATGGACCCCAAGTCACAAGGAGATACCGGGCAATGAAAAAGCGGAAGCGCTTAGCATCCGTAATAAAATTCAGGATGACTGGTATGAAGTTTCGTGAGTACACAAGACTTAATCCAGGTACATATTGACAAGTAAATTAAGAAAGTTAGAAAAATCCATGTTTTCATGGAAGAAAAATGACGCCGCGCTCAATCAAGCACGGTGCTGCTGAACCTAAAACAAATAAAACATCCTTTTACCTCTAATTTTCTTTCGGATCTCGAATATCTTAAGTGTCTAGATCAGAGATGTTTCGAATATTTGCATTCGCATTCTTTATGGGAATGATCCGGATCCTTTTACACACTCGAATTCGCATCAAATGATACGAATATTTTGCGAATGCGAATGTGTATATGGGCAGACAGCGCAGTTAACGACTACTAAGCATTCCCATTCCCACGACAGCCGGTTCTACGTACCGGAATGACTCGGGTTTCACCCGACCAAGGGCTGTTGTTTCGGCGATCTAACCCCGTTTAGGTCGGCGGAGTATCTCAGAAGTTGTCCGTCCATAGGGCAACATTCACTACGCATTCTCCTACTCAGGGCTGGCATCGAGTCAAACCCCGGGCCAGAAATATACACCTGCTGTGTATGCCGAAGACGATTACACCACAACTCCACCTCAGTCAAGTGTAATGCCTGCGAGGGGTGGAGTCACCCCAGGGTCTGCTCGGGACTACGGACCCACAGACAGTGGACCACGTCGTACGTGGCCCCCTGTTGCTCAAACAGAGCAGCCTCCACGGCAAACCATAGTCCGCCCGTGCAGCCCCACACACTCACACAGCAACCACACACAGTCGCCACAACACAACAACATAATAACACCACAGACCGTACCACAGCCACCACAGACCACATAACACACACAACCGCACCACCACCCACACGCCGCCACCAACAACTCCTGGTTCCCCCTACAATCTGCACGGTATGTCAGACCAGAATATTCCGTAATGTGACATCAGTCAAGTGCAACACCTGCCTTGGCTGGTGCCACTTTAGGGCATGTTCAGGTCTGCGTACCACGCGAGATTGGACGGGGAATTTCGAGGGCCCGTGCTGTGCTGCTCGGTCGCAGACGTCAATTGCGACGCCCCCCACCACCACCACAGGGCGGCAATCACCTCAGCAGCACACACAGCCAACGGCGGCAAGAACATACACCTCACTCACACCCCACATCACGACACGTCTCCCGAACCACATGAAGCTCCTTCAATTCAACTGTAACGGGCTACAGAGCAAGATTAAGGAGATAACCGTCTTCATGTGTCGGCATGGTATATTAATAGCTGCGGTCCAAGAGACGAAGTTGCACAGCAATTCAACTTTGTTGAATTGCGCCGGGTACAACGTGCACCGTCGAGATCGCGAGCGAGATAATGGTGGTGGCTTAGCGTTCATCACGCACCACACCGTGCAGTATCGTCTTATCGAAGCAGACATCGACCGCAGGGATACCACCCTAGAATGTCAGGGCATTGCTATCCGGTCAGGCGATGTTGAGCTCGAAATATTTAACATATACATACCCCCTGTCACCTGCTGCCCGGCAGGATATCACCCTGATATAGGTGCGCTCCTCAGAGGTGAAAACCGTATGGTAGTAGGTGACTTTAATGCGCACCACGATCTTTGGCACTCAAGCCTGTCAAACGATCGTAGGGGAACAGACTTGGCTGAGCAGATAGACGATTCGACATTCTGCACAATGAACGACGACGCACCCACCAGGATTATGGGTAACTGCAGTAGCTCGCCAGACATCACAATAGTCAGCGCTGGTCTGATAAACAGCATAACGTGGCGACCTATGCTGACTCTAGCATCAGACCATCTACCCATAGTCATCTCGATTGATAAACCAACCGACTTTGCCTCCGCCAAACACCGGACCTATATCAACTTTTCTAAAGCTGATTGGAAAGGTTACGCGGAGTTTACCGAAAACACCTTCACAGCGCTCCCCACACCAACCGACGTCCATCTCGGTGAACGTAAGTTCCGCAGGGCTGTCACTGCTGCTGCAGCTCGCTTCATACCGGCAGGATGTATATCGGACCCACGTCCAAACTTCCCTGCCGAAGCGGCTGTTCTAGCCGATGAGCGTGATAGCCTTCGTCAGGCCGATCCCGGAGATCCCCGTATCAGGGATCTCAACGCGGAGATTCGGCAACTTGTAAACGTACATAAGCGGAAGAAGTGGGAGGAGCATCTGAAGACTTGTAACTTCACCTCTGGTGTGAGCAAGCTTTGGTCAACCGTGAGGTCATTGTCTAATCCGACGAAGCACGACGACAGAGTCGAAATTTCCTTCGGCGACCATGCTTCGTCGGACCCGGAGCGATGCGCGAGCTATTTTAGCCGGCAGTTCATACTGCATCCTCCGGTGGACAAAGCCAAGCGTCGAGTGACCAGAAGGCTGCACAAACTGCCAACAACTTGTGCCCCCCTTGCTTTCACTTGCGGTGAAGTTCAGGTGGCCATCGGGAAGGCGAAAGCCTCCAAAGCCATGGGTCCCGACGGAATATGCATGCTGATGCTGAAAAATTTGGGTCCTGCGGGGGTAGCGTACCTAACGGAGGTCCTCAACTTGTCAATGGCCACTCTCATCATCCCAGACATCTGGAAGGTGGGGAGAGTGGTCCCACTGCTCAAACCGGGGAAACCTGCCAACAAAGGAGATTCTTATCGTCCGATAACACTCCTTTCCCCGGTAGCGAAGACACTCGAGGCCTTGCTACTCCCGTACTTCACAAACCACCTGACCCCAGCGAAGCATCAGCATGGTTTCCGTAAAGTGCACAGTACAACAACAGCACTTAACGCCATAAACACTCAGATAACTCGTGGCCTTAACCGTAACCGTCCCTGTGAGAGAACGATTCTAGTAGCGTTGGACTTGTCAAAGGCGTTTGACACCGTCTGCCATTCCACGCTGCTAGAAGATATAGAGGCCTCCTCTCTCCCACAGAGGCTCAAACGGTGGTCGGCAAATTATCTGAGTGGTCGACATTCGTCGGTAATGTTTAGAGACAAAACGAGTAAACAGCGAAAAATAAAACAGGGGGTTCCTCAGGGTGGTGTCCTTTCCCCGCTACTGTTTAACTTTTACATTTCAAAGCTCCCTCAACCACCAGAGGGAGTCTCGATTGTCTCTTATGCCGACGATTGCTCGATCATGGCGACTGGGAATGGAATTGATGACCTGTGTTCGAAAGTAAACGGCTATCTCTCCGAACTTTCTCGCTTCTTCACTGCAAAGTGTCTAGCCCTCTCCCCTACGAAATCCTCCGCGACCCTGTTCACAACCTGGACGAAGGAGGTCAGGCTACCGCTGGGGATTCACGTCGATGACACACCAATTCCGACGGTGAATAACCCCAAAATACTCGGAGTAACATTCGACAGCCTGCTCTCCTTCTCTGCGCACTCAACCGCTATTGTCAATAAAGTACAGAGCCGCAACAAGGTCCTCAAGTCGCTAGCCGGCAGTACTTGGGGCAAAGACAAAGAAACGTTGCTGGCAACATACAAGGCAATAGGCCGGCCGGTTTTGAACTACGCAGCGCCAGTGTGGTCGCCAGGGACTAGTAGGACGCAGTGGACGAAGCTACAGACTGTACAAAACACCGCACTCAGGACAGCGACAGGATGCCTCTTGATGTCGCCTGAACACCACCTGCACGGCGAGGCGCAAATGCTCCCTGTAAAGGAGCATAATATAATGCTCTGCAAGCAGTTCCTGATCGGGAGCCACAGAAGTGGCCACCCAAGCAGACAGCTGCTTGCAGAGGAGCCCTCGCCTAGGCACGTCAGGAGGCATCTATATGAACTGACGGACGAAGTCCAGAGGTTCATTAAGCAACCTCTGGACCCGACAGCGTACAGACAGGCCCTGAACGGCATTCACAGGGACTCAGTCTCGAGTTATGTAGACTCTAGACCTGTGAATGCCGTTCTAGGCATACCACCCCGGACATAGACGAGACAGAGCTTCATCTGCCTCGGGAGACACGCACTACACTCGCACAACTTCGCTCCGGCTACTGCAGCAGGTTAAACTCCTACTTGAGTAGGTTGAATGAGGATGTGCCGAACGAATGTCCGGCATGCGGAGAGACCCCACATGACTCGAACCATCTCTTCGCATGCCCGGAAAACCCGACAACCCTAACGGCCTTGTCCCTGTGGACAAATCCCACAGAAGCTGCACGCTTCCTAGGGTTGCCGTTAGTGGAACTTGACGACAACGACTGAGATATCAACAGATCTGGGCGGGGTTGTTGTAGCCGCTACAACAACAACAACTACTAAGCACACAATCGCAGAGTACGGCACATATGTCGTCTCAGAAAACGGATGTCGAATGTTATAAATCACGGTTTTGAGAAAACTATATAAAATGACGTACAAGAAATGGCTAAGAAATTTTCTTGAGTCAAATTTCCTTAAGGCAGTACGCAGTTTTTAAGAACTTTGCTACGCTTTCAACTGCGGTTTTCTAAAGTTTTTTGTGAAAAAAGAGCAGAAGGCAACCCATGATTACAACAGAAATATATACCCGTTCCATTATTTCTTGAGGAAAGCGGGAGGCAACAGGCTGTGAAGTATCAGATGTCAAAATTCCTTGGACACACACACGAAATAATGGGAATTTTTTTCTTGAGAACTGCATACTGGCCTTTAAACTTTAAACTCAAATTATTTGATACACAGTAAGTTATTAAGGGTACTCATATATACGCGAAAGTTTCATATTTGGGCGATTGGGCAACTTTGCGCCATGTGTTTCATGAGAACAATTTTATATTTTATGCAATTTCTGACATTTAATTATTTGACTATACATAATTTATAACGTTGAACAATTGAAACTCAAATTTGAGTAAATATTTAAGTCTTACCGCAGTTATTTCGAAAAAGCGTTGAGCACAAACCAAAATAAATGTAAACAAAATAACTGATTGAGGGTTGCACAGCACACTGCGCAAAGTTGCGCTACAAAATTGCCGCGCAAAGTTTCCCTTTTTGTGCAAATGGCTTTCCATACAAATTTTGACATTTCATTTGCGAGGGTTTAAAATTCCACAGTTTGCCCAGTTTGCGAGAGTTTTGCGCTTTTAAATGAGTACCCTTATTGTAATTTTTGGATCAGGCCTAATTCATATTATGATTTTTCACTTTGAATGTTTTCGAATTTGATATTTTCAAAACTTATCGAGAAAATTGACCTTCAATTCTGCATACATTTGTCGTATGTTACGTTTGCTCACAATTCTGTTTTGCCCATAGGACATACGACAAATGCCAAAACATTTGGAATATTCACAACGGTATCACAAAGGTTAAATAAATGTTTAGAGGTCTTGAAACCACAACCAACTGTTTTTTAACGGTTCGAAAATGCATATGACTTTTATAGTACCTTACGAACCCCGCAAATAAATTACCCTAATTGATTTTAGTGCCAACAGTAATATTTGAATAAAACACAAAATTTTCAACGAAATATAAATATTTATTAAAAATAAACACAAAAAACTTAAAAAGCTCTTTCAAAACAGTTTTGTACATTTATCATATTCTGTAAACTAGAGCTGTGCGATTATTTGATTACTCGAGCAAGTTGGTTAATCAGTTATTCGGTTAATCAATTACTCGAATAATCAAGATTTTGATAACTCAAAATGATGATTAATCGAGTTACTTGAAATACTATTGCTCAAAAAAATTAATTTTGCAGAAACAGAAACGTTGTTTTCAAAGTATCAAGGAACTTCAACAGCTTTATATGTTAAGAGTACTTTGAAATGTTGATTACTTATTTCACTCATAATTTTGATTGATCATAATACTATATCTCCATTTTGAGATTTAATGAAGATTTAGCCCTCTGACGAGATTTGGCGTTAAATCTTTTGAGATTAACCATATAAAATTAAATCTCGAAAGGCGGTAGATTTAAGTTAAATCTTCGTCAAATCTTCAATAATATTGATCAATAAGTACAATTTGTTGGATGTGGCAACCACAAATTCACATGCCATAAGTCAAATGACATTTGTGTTTTCAATATACAGTTGAGGACATTGAAATCTAGCCTATCATANGGCCCGTAGTCATAGTCAAAATAAAGTCGACTTTAAAGTTAGTTGCAGCTTTTTTGACAGATATCCCATTGAAAATTATGTCAAAAAGCTGCAACTAACTTTAAAGTCGACTTTATTTTGACTATGACAACGGGCCATAGTATAAAGCAAATTACTCAAATATTTTTGTTTTCGGTTAATCAAAATCTTGATCACTCGAGTAACTGAACTTTTGAGTAACCATGATTTCCAATTAATCGAATAATTGAGTTATTTACTTTATGATTAATTAAAATTTTGAATAATCAATTAATCGCACAGGCCTACTGTAAACATATCAATTTATAACGAAAACAAAAAATGAATTCAGCCCTCATTCATTCAGCTATCGAATGGTTCTATTTTTTGCGCTATCGAGTGGTCGTTGGTTGTGGAAATGTACATATTGATTATATTATGGCTGTATTTCTTTATTCATTCTGAACGTTTGGAATAAACTTTTTCGTTTACTTATTCTTTAGAACGTTCCTGATGATATGTTAACGTATATTTCAAACGCATTCTGTTTGTTCCGGCTGTGAAATGGGATTATCCGGAATGTATAAAGAAACGCAGCCTATATGTACTATTTAGCACGCATGTTTTTATTTTTGAAAATGGGAATTTGGCAACATTTTTTTTTTGCACATCACTATTTTTTACCTATTACCGGGTTATACACGGTTCAAGTATTGAATTCAATTCTGCTTGCAAGTGAAAGAGAGGGGTTGAGAAGAAAAGGGAAGAGTACATATGCGTCTGTACCGGCAAGTGGTTTCAAGTTTCTTGCTTTGTTTTTGACATTTTTGTTGTTTCCCATTTAAAGAACCAAAAACTTGAATTAAACAAAATTGAAGCGTGTAAAAGCAAATAGAAAACACAAAAGAGAATTAACCAGAATTGCTTTAAAGTACTGGAATCATGTAAATCGGGTGTAATTAAATTTGATAAAACTAGTTTGAATATGCTTTTAGAACCATACTATGGTGTTAGTGATTTTGCGTCGAGGGAAGAAACTATTGATATAAGCAGGGTAAGTCAAATTTTGGAGATTCTTGTATTTCGTTTGATACTTTGAATGGATAAATAATCATGTAGAAGTCGGGGTACGGTTCGGCTATTTGTACCATGATTTGGGTTCTTGTAGCACACGCTTGAAATATGGACTTTTCCGTAAATTTTGTGGTGAATTCAAAAGTACTGTGGCGTAGCCCGAGTTGAACTGATGACAGTTTTTTGAGATATATACAGTTTTCTACAATTGGGAATTTTAGGTTTTTATATTATCGGTTTAAAATATTTAAAAAATCTAAGAGAAATGACAAAGTTACTGAAAATCGCTATATAACAATTAGCTAATTCTTCAAGAACTAATCGAAACTAAACAGTTTATACAAATAGCTTCGTCAGTGCATTTTAAAATTATCCGATACTATCGATAGTATCGACAGTTTCAATGCAAACTATCGAAAACATCGAATGGTATGACTATCGATAGTTTTACAGCTCTAATGCATATATATTGTATTCAAATTTGTGATATTGCTTTAAAAAATTGTTTGCCAGTCTCCACAGTATATACAGTAATAAACCTTTTTGAGTACTCCTCGGGGGTGAAATCTGATCAGGGTTGATAATGAGGAGCACGAATTTCGTTGATTCAGAGTTGTATACAAAATTACTGTGGTATGAAAGGGAGCAACAACCGTACTATGGCAGAGTGGCATAAGTCATGACTGTTTAATAGTGCCCGAAACTAATTGCAAAAGTGTAAAAACATTGCAAATTTTTGTCCATTATTATAGATACTAGTACAGATTATCATAGTTCAGTGTATAATTTGTTATATAACACCGTACATGATAATGAACTGTTAAGTGCTGAAAACGTTGTAGATCACTTGTAGATTTGGGTGTGCTTAATGGACTGTCTGGGCGGTTGCGCTGGCAAGCATTGGGGTCTGTATAGCTATACAAACCCTGTTTTTTTTTGATAAATTCACACAATTTACGTTTTTCATAAAAAATTTAATCTTACAATGGACTTTTTTTTATTTTAAACTTACATTTAAGAAAACTCCATTCAATGCTATAATTACGATTTGAGTTTTCCAGTTTATAAAATACAAGCGTTAATTATGTATTATATCAGCATACATTAAAGATGAATATTATACTTAACCTACATTTTGTTCATAAATAACACATAATTATGTATATTTTATCCTCGAAATGAACTTTTTCTAATCATGAGGCGGAATTCCCCACAGTATGTGTTGCCGTGCGCGCAAAACCAAAACGCTGCACGCAACCCAAAAGTACTCCTCGGGGACCAAATGGTGAAAAACTGCGAAAAGGTTTGTTACTGTATATACTGTGCCAGTCTCACATTCGAGGTAAGGTACGATTTCAGTTAGGTCTTTAATTTTATTTCTGTCCAATTTCGGCTTACATAAAACAAGCAGTGTTTGCTGAAATAAATTGTTTGGGGTTACGTTTACGAAACGCCCACGGGAATGTTTTTTAATACATTGAGAATTAATATCACTTTCCTCATGACTCGCTTTATATCCAATATTCCATAAATAATTTTTGTTATACTCTAAATATTTTACTTTCGAAAAAGACACAAGGTTAAAGTTGAAAAGTCCAGGTTTTTGTGTATAATTTTTGAAATCTTGAGGAGCCATTTGAAGAATTTTCAAATGGGTTTTGGGATATTTTACATTTTTTTAAATTTGTACTAATGCTAATGGGCTAGGAATTTGTATCCAAAATTTGTGAAGGAGTTCGGTGCGGTCATTCCCTATAAAATTTGAATTGCACAGGTATAGGCACTTATCTGCACATGGTGAACCCAGCTTTCTTCCTCCTCTTTGTTTTCCCTTCCTGTATAAGGTTTTCCACTTTCCCGCAGCCTTTTCCTTATATTTTGTTTCCATAAGCACGAAATCCTTTTACGTTTTCTAGCGGTTGTTGAAATTATTTTAGTAGTTATACTCCACGTTTTCGCTAACAATAAAAACTTACACGAATTATGGTCTGAAGGGTTCGTAAAATGTTCCTCGACGTGCTGGGTGACCCATTCATGTCCAGAATGTGCTTGGCACTTTCGTAAAATTTTTTAAGTTCGCCGGGCTTCGCGTTCTCCTCTTCAGAGTCACTCAATATTTCATCCATCACCCTAAAGTGTTCAAAAATTATATTAGAAAATAGTTTTTATAAACAAAAAAAAGTTTTTATAATATTCACCTTTTCAAAGTTACGTCAAAACTTGGCGCAGGCGATGAATCTCCCATCTTGCTCTCACAACGATAACCAGCTGACTGAAGAAATTTCATGCGTTGCAGTGCTTAAGCTATGCACACACAGGGATGATAAATGAGTTTTTTTAATTTTGTACCAAATGGCCAAAAAAAGTGTACTAAATAAGCCGAGAAAGTACCAACATTTAAAAGACCATACATACATAGTTACATATACATGTTTTTAGATTTTCTGTATAAAAATCATGATATAAAACATGGCGTGTCGAAGGTGGAAAACATAAGTGCAAATCAATTGTTTGAAAAGGCCACCAAACGCCAAGGTAATCAACAATAGCATACAAGTTATACTTGGGGTGTTCACAGTTCGTTCCAAATTGTGTCTGAAAATGTAGACGTCTACATTTTGAGACATTTTTAGCATCAAACTGTGAGCACCCCTTTCTAGCAGTCGTCGCAAAATCGTCACAAAACTTTGCTGGTGTTGCCAGACATTTCCTCCTTGCGTGCAGTTTTTATATGTCGCCTTCCGATTTTGTTTCTGAAAAATTGTAATTATTTAACTTTATTACCAATTCGTAATATTTGTTATTTCTTTTCCTTGATTTGTTTCTTTTCATCAGAAATTGCGCTCAAATTAAATGCAAATACAGAAAACGTGCCTAATAAATAAAAAAAATGTGATTAGTATTGCCATAATGCAACCCTGCTGCGAGGTGGCAAAATGTAGACGCTTAAAAAACATACCTTTGAGTGTGACAAAATGTAGACGGCGTCGTTTTCCAATTTTGTATGGGAAACAACAACACCACAGATTTTGCGGTTAGAAAACGTCTTAAAATGTAGACGTCTACACTTTGAGACACTATTTGGAACGAACTGTGAACACCCCAACTTATTCAAGGCTATCACGGAATCCATCGTAGAAAATCTACGAATTCAAATGCCCGCTACGAATACGAAAAAATTGCTATCACTGAATCCGAGTGAACTCGAAAATATCGTTGCCAGCTTCGAATGCTGATTCGAAATCAGTTAGCGCAAAGGAAACAACAGACATTTATGTATGTCATTTTGCTTACGTTGCCCCATCAGGCGCAATGGCCGAGTGTGCAAAGCACTAGACTGCCAATTGAGAGAGCCGAGTTCGAGTCGTGGGGCAGGGGAGATTTTTTTATTTTTTTATTTAATTTTTGTTTATTTTTTTAATAAATATTTTTTTTAAAGTTTATTTTTAGCATAGATTTTATTATTTTAAATAGAAAATATTTTTTTTAAATAAATTTTTATGACATTAAAGTAATTACGTTTAATTCCTAATAAATTGTTGCTAAACTACTATTTCCTCGATTCATACAAAATATTAATTCATTAAATAGCGTCTAGCAAATGAATGCGTGTATGTATGTACATATGTATATATGTATGGCATTGGTATTTTACGTCTACGTTTACACAAATATATGGAATTATATCAAACTATAACAAATTTGGAGTAAAATAAAAATTTAATATTAAAAATAATGCAGCTTTCTTCCACTATTTTTAAGATTGAGTGATTTTAAATTTTGTTCCGACAGCATAGGGTATCTGTACGAATCTTCATTACGAACGGATTCAATGAAGGCTCTCTACGAATTTCGAATTTACGTTCGTAGTCATTCGGATTCTGTGATAGCACTTTCGTAGATTTCACGAAAATCGAAGCTACGATGGATTCTGTGATAGCCCTGATTACCTAAGTGCTAGTAATACAAAAATTTTCAAAAAAAACGTTGCATTTAACGGAATGGAAGTTTTACAAAAATGTTTCCTTTTATAGAAATAAACAAGTTAATAGCAGTGCTCTTGCAAAGTGGGGGAAATCGAGAGCGCAAAATGACACTGAAATCTGTCACTTTCTGCTGGAAAAAATTGTACCTGCGAAAACTTACAAGTAAAAAAGTCTTCTGACCACAAACTTGTGTTCGTGAATAAACAAAAGAAAGGAATAAAAGTTTAGTTTAGTTAATTTATTATTAATCTCTAATTTTCTAATTTCCGGGCGTCAACTATGGCTGCCGTATACAATTTTTCAATTGTACCATATTTTTCCCAGAAATATACCAAAATAGATAATAATGCTGAAAGGTTCTGACCGAATTTGTCTGTTGATCGTTAAAACGAAAATGGGATAATTTTAATGGCACATTTGTAGCTATATCTACTTAATTTTTGTGAAACAAGGAAGGGTGCTTAGAGGAGATTCTTTTATTTTTGAACGCGTCATATTGTGGTATCAAAAATATTTGATAGAAAAAAACTTATTTATTCCGAGATAATTCATTTATATGTTAAAAACATTTTTCCTATACAAAAGTATTCAATAGTAAAAAAATTGCAAGTAGGGGACAAGCGGATAATAAATTACCAAATGAACCACCTATTGCAACTGTGAAATTTATCAAACTGCTCAGAATTTTTGCTACTGGATGATTTTGTGTGGAGAATACAAAAATACTCCTACCAAATTTACATATCAGAAAGTCAGAATGGCGTAAGTTGCACGTTTTTACTGGTTTTGCGTTCAATAACTTTTTCTGATATTTTAGTCTTCCCCTCAATTTTACTCGCTATATTTTATTCTCTGGCTGCTAGTACTTACTGGAAAATTTTATGAATAGACCTATTATGACGGCAACTTTTTTTTTTTTGTTAAGTAAGAGTTTCGTTTTTAATAAACACCACGTATTTGCTTAAATATGGTAGAAAAATATGACTATATTTTTATGCGCAAAAATTCAAAACTTCAAGTAAATAGAGTGTGGTATTTCGACATAATTGAGCTGCAGTACCGTATCTTGACAAAAATGTATCAATAATGTCAATGTAGTGCCAATGTACTTTTGGCTTCCAAAATGTACCAAAAAAGTACAATTGTACCATCAATTTCATCACTGTGCACACATGCAACAATTGTTTACAGTTTTCCTGCATACAATTGTCGTAAGTTCGGTATTTCGCGACACATACCACAAATGTTTTCTGACAAAAAAAAGTAGATTTGTATCATGATTCAACAACTACAGGTTGTAGCAATCGTACAAAAACAACATTTACCGTTGGTATGAACTCCTTGTGTCATCAAAATCTTCTTTATCTATTCATATTCGTATGTATGCATACCAGGATTTCATAGAATTTTGAAAGGTTTCACATTTGTTTTAAGAATTTTCTTTAAGAAATCGTACAGAAATTTCTTTACTAGTTCTTATCAACCGCTTCATATGTTTTTCTTTAAAGATTCCTAAAAGAATCGTAACAAATTTCCGATACTCTTAAAGTTTTCGGGAGCATTTGTTTGCAGGGCTTCTTCTATCGCTATCACCTGTAATTGATGCGTCTTGATTTGTATGGGAGTTTGTTGTATGTGACATATTTTCAACACATACAACAAAAAGCACACCCAGATGTTGATATTACGCAACATACGACAAAATGCGCACGAAATATCTGAAAAACTAAGCTAGATATAAAAAAGGATAGCAGAAATCAAAAGAGCATGTCCAATTTAGTAAATCTGCATTAAAATCCAAAAATCGTGATAAAGGTTGTTTCAATTTAACGTTTAGTATTTTACAGGCAAATTAACTCTTGTACACTGCTGCATGTCGTAGAAAATATAAATATGTAGACCTAATTGGGCGCCCTAAAATGTGTTCCCATTTTTTGTTAACGTTTACACTTTATCCTCTTTTTGTGATGAACTGTTAAATATTCCAGTGCAATTCATATTTTACGTAGTTGTATTAACTAATGTTTTAGTTAATTTATGTACTTTATCTGTCGAGTGCGTGCCAAATGAACTTTTCTCTCAAAGTTTACACTGCTGGCAAACGTAAATTAGGATTACAATTTAAAAACTAATTAAAACAACTAAAGTAACATCAGTGGAAAATTAACAACAAAATACTTGTTTCACAAAATCTATAAAGGACCCTTTTATTTCCCAAAAAAAAACCTGGGTAACAGTTATTCGTCGCCACGCTGTAATATGCACTTTTAAACTTTGACTACTAGATTAAAACACAGTATAGGTTAAGTACTCGTTCAATGTTCTATCAATTTATTAAACGATGACTTAAGTGGATTATAGATTTTTTTATGTTATTCCTAGCATTCGCATTCGCACATTCGCATTTACATTCGCAAATGTGAAAAATATTACATTCGAAACATCCCCAATCTAGATTATAATAAGTCAAAAATCAAAATCCTACACGTAGATCTTTTCGGGAAATTCAATCAAATATTTTTGGAAAGAGCTCTAAAAAATGTATTAAGTGATAAAACAATATATTATAAACTTATACAGGCAGGTTCTGCAATTCACTTCCGAGTGAATTTCAATCTAATTCGCTTTGAATTCCTGCCTGATAGATACTATACTATATACTATTTTAGTTCTACTTCTTTATCTGACTTACTTAGGGCCGTTTTCTCAAGTATGTTTTAAAATTTTGTTCTGAAAAAATGTGTTTAAAAGGCAGATATATTTTAAAACCTACATGGGAAAACGGTAGTTAGAATGGTATCAATACATACTTTATATATGTATAGCATAGCAGCTGCATACAACTCGTAAAAGCTCGGTTGGATAACCCGGATTATTTTCAGGAACTTTATTTTTATCCACATTTCTTGAATGTTGGAATGCACGGACTCCATCTGCTGTTTGCTGAAATAACCCAGCCCAATGACTGTCTTACTACAAAACTCCTCAATGTGAAAGAAATAGTATTCACCATGATAAAAACATAACAAGGTAAAACCATTGAGAGGCAGTCTGACGTTTGCCAGCAATATAATTTAAAAATTCAAAACTCAAACTCACACACACATTCCCATTTTCAATCTCAAACAACAACAATTGTGAACAATTTAATTTTTTCATTTTATATTTTATATGATTTTAAAATGCTGGCAAACGCCAGAAAAAAATCATGGCCGACGAATTAAGAGAATGAATTTACCTTGTAATTTTTTTATCATGGTATTCACTTTAGGTGTGACAGTTACACCTAAGGATATATAGCTTGTAACGAAGCGTTTTTGCTGCCCCGACGCTTCTCCTACAACGCTGGGGTTTACTCGCCGTATCCAGGGTCCGTTACAATAAATTTTGTAGTTTAGGGGTTCAGGTAAATCGTACTTTATTAGATTATTCCCTAACTACAGTACATTTTGCTTAGCTGCACATCCATCTTTGCACGAAAAATTTGTGCACTTAAGCGAATTTTTTTTACTACTTCAATGAGGAAGATATCCGAATCCCTATGAAACCAAATAGTGGCGGAGCACTTACCACGTAGATATTACTGCAAGAGAAATTTTTACCGAATGGTATCTAATTATCTATATAACTACATAAATTGATAGCTATTTTCGTTGTTCTGCGAGATGAACAAAATAAATAAAAAGTTGTAAAATTAGGTAATTGTAGGGCCAGTGCAGGTAAACGTAATACTTTCTTTGATAACACTATGCGACAGTCAAAATCGGGATGGGATGAAACCAACGGGAAATGTTATATCGGTCAAAAACAAGTTATACGTGTCCCGGCGTTTCGCTGGGTCACGTCTAGGAATCGAGATATATATATAACTATCATATAGGGGAAATTGTCACCTTTGGTGGTCTTTTTTTGACATAACTCGAGAACCACTAGTCCGATTTTGCTCAAACAAATTTAAAAAAATTAAAAATTACAATTCCTTTAATCTGTTCATATAACGTTTTTCTATATAATCAACAGTTTTGACGGTAAAAATAAATGTATGAAGAAAAAAAATATTTTTTGCCTAAAATATTAAATTTTTTTAAAACTGTTGATTATATAGAAAAACGTTATATGAACAGATTAAAGGAATTGTAATTTTTAATTTTTTTAAATTTGTTTGAGCAAAATCGGACTAGTGGTTCTCGAGTTATGTCAAAAAAAGACCACCAAAGGTGACAATTTCCCCTACATGATAGTTATATATATATCTCGATTTCTAGACGTGTCCCGGCGTCCCCGCTTACCGATATAACTTTCCCCGGTAGTTTGAACCCTTCCCGATCACTGACCTCTACCATTTGTCTCACAGTGTAATTGATACTAGTCGCACAATTTTTAAGGCAGGTATCGCCAATTTGCAGGTATGCTAAAGGCATCTATCGGAGCAGTTTCCTTATAAATTTTAAATATAATGCCTCTGATGCGCATTGCACTTAAGCATAGAGGCAGCAAGGCAAAATATACTGTATAAAATATATAACAGAAATTACAATAGGAAAGATCGGTAGCGTCACTTGCAGTGGCTATGTAACGGCTCCCGTTACCGGTCCGTTATGCCGTGACTTTGCTGTTGCTCTGCCGCAGTCTGGGCGGGCGTGTCGCTGGTGGACGCTTGTGATAGCGCTCTACTGATACTGGTGGGCGGCACTCTTGTGTCGGCGGTGAGTGGCGTTCAGCTAACGTCGGTGAGCGGCGTTCTGATGTCGTTGGTGAGTGGCGCTCCTGTTGGTGCGGTTTACGTCGCTCTGCAGACGGCGGAGAGTAGCGCTCTAGTTGGCGCTCTTGACGTTGCTCTGGCGACGGCGGACGAGCGGGTGTCGTCCCTTGCGCGGCTTCACGGGCGGCTGTGGTGATCGGTGATCGAAGCCGACTTTGGTGCTCACTACTCCTGAGTGGTGATGTCTTGTCCTGTTTTATAACTAAACACAAGCAATTCTTCCATTAAGTTGTAGCTACGCAACGCAGCTACGACCTCATTTCCGTGCTGACTCCCTCTTGAGCGGCTGTGTTGTTTCTTATATATGGGCTTCATGTTGCCGTATTGCTTTGGCATCGTGTGCTGTCATTTTGCCGGATTCTGGTGCTATGGTGGTGGGTATTTGTGTGGCCCAAATTCCCCAGATATTTGGACCTCACAAGCTATTTGTTTTAATAAAGAAGGAATCTTACGCAAGAATTTCTTGCATGTAATACCCTTAAATACATATCCCCTGTTCCTGATTTCACGCTTAACGTGACAAGCATCAGCCCAAGTTTGCGATTCCATTTTACATTTCTTTTGCCTATGTGTAAAAACCGTATGACTACACCAAACATTAGGCGCAGTTTTGGAGAGGTATGACGTCTAAAAACTAATTAAGCAATTCAAATCTTTTCCAACATCGTTTGAACCTTTTCCTTCTTTTAGACATTTTTGATAATTCAAAGACACGCTTGAAGTAGGTCTGAGCTCTCTACAAGAATTGTGAAGCTCACCCCTCTTTGCGTAACCATATATGCCTTATGTATTCTATAAATTCAATATTTTCTTCCTGTAAGTTTTTTATGTGTGTCAAAGAGCTCAGGGCTCGAATCGTAACATCCGTTCACGGATCGAAAACCATACGAAAATAAATTACGTGATACGTTAATCGTACAAACTGAGTGGGATAGAGTACGTTCTCGTACGTTATCAGAATAATGTGTGTGGAAGATAATAAAACCCAGTTTATTACTCTAAAATTTACTTGTACTTTATTGTCCGGAAGACACACTTAAACAATAAGTAAGGCTAACTTTTTAATTAAACTTTAGACACGAATTTTCGGGTTTCCTTCTGATGTGAAGCGAATGAAGCGAACGAATGATTTGCTTGCAAAAGTAAATTGTCTACGTATATATATATGTACACTTTGCGTACACGCTGCTGCTAACTCGCTGAGTGCACTCGTTAGTTTTGTTTTCCCTATATACTATTTCGTAGTCAGGGTTGCCATCAACCCATGCGTTCAACACAGTTGCCACAATGTGTTTTCACGTTACGAATAATACGATATCGTATGTGCGGATTCGAGCCCTGGATATTGTAGCATATTAAGCCGTTGAGTCAAATTCCAATAAAATACCCCCACGACACTAGCGACCTCTTAACATGCTCACAAACATCACTCCCTTGTGGCCCAAACCCGGCGAATCTGGCCTTTTCCCCGAGTGTGCCGTCAGATGAGAATGAAAACAACATAGTCCGCTTCACGAATTAAAGCAGTGCTGCTAAACAAAAACAACATTGAAAGATTTTGTTCGGGTTTCCTTTTATTTTTTAAACGATCTTCTGCTATAGAAAATATTCAGATATAAAACTAATAAAAACTAGTTCAATTTTCAATAAAATAAATATTTATGGCCTTATTCATACAAAATAAAGTAGCTTTAAAAAAGGTTTATAAACTGAAAAATGTATGAAAACGTCAATTTATAGAGCTCTTTAAACCTACTTTATTTTTTATGAATAAGGCCATTAGACTATGTAGATTCTTGTGTATAAATAAACTAGGTGAAACCTCGATTTATTCTATTGTAAAAATTCGGTTTACCCGGTATTTGAAAAATCAAGATTTCAAAACCCATCTAAAAATATTAAAAAAACCGGTTTGGAAAAGCCTACCCAATCATACTAGCTCCAGCCCTGAAAGTCAACTCGAAACCCGCTGGTGGTAACAGAAGAGGAAGCCCTCTTGGCATTTTCAATTGCCGTAAGTTGGCACAGAAGAGAAACGACCTGCGTACTTTTTGGACTCGGCCGAATTCGCCGAGGCGCTTACAGCGCCAAGCAAGAAGAAGAAGAACGATCATTAGTTAAGTGCACGTTTGAACTAATTTAATGAATGTTTCTCAGTGCGGCTGTTTAGTGGTTATTTGTAGTCAACATAAAAACCTAATTCAACCTTAAATTGTCTGAAAATAATGCCTTTTTCTTCATTACAAGCTTTTTTTAGTTTCAATTAATTAAAAACCTAGCCAATCACACTAGCTTCAGCCCTGAAAGTCAACTCGAAACCCGCTGGTGGTAACAGAAGAGGAAGCCCTCCTGGCATTTTCAATTGCCGTAAGTTGGCACAGAAGAGAAACGACTTGCGTACTTTTTGGACTCGGCCGAATTCGCCGAGGCGCTTACAGCGCCAAGCAAGAAGAAGAAGAACGATCATTAGTTAAGTGCACGTTTGAACTAATTTAATGAATGTTTCTCAGTGCGGCTGTTTAGTGGTTATTTGTAGTCAACATAAAAACCTAATTCAACCTTAAATTGTCTGAAAATAATGCCTTTTTCTTCATTACAAGCTTTTTTTAGTTTCAATTAATTAAAAACCTAGCCAATCACACTAGCTTCAGCCCTGAAAGTCAACTCGAAACCCGCTGGTGGTAACAGAAGAGGAAGCCCTCCTGGCATTTTCAATTGCCGTAAGTTGGCACAGAAGAGAAACGACTTGCGTACTTTTTGGACTCGGCCGAATTCGCCGAGGCGCTTACAGCGCCAAGCAAGAAGAAGAAGAACGATCATTAGTTAAGTGCACGTTTGAACTAATTTAATGAATGTTTCTCAGTGCGGCTGTTTAGTGGTGATTTGTAGACAACATAAAAACCTAATTCAACCTTAAATTATCTGAAAATAATGCCCTTTTCTTCATTACAAGCTTTTTTTAGTTTCAATTAAGTTCTTCATATTTATTTGTAATATGTATGAATACAATACTGCATCGATGTGATAAAATATAAATATGTATGTAAGCCAAATAGTAAAAAAAGTACAAAAGTGACATTTATAGCCCAATTCGGTGTCGGTGACAAAATTTTTTTCACTGACAAATTTAAATTTTTTCATATATTTTTCCATAAAAAAAAGTTACAAGAAGTTGTCACTGATACAGAATAGAGCCGTTAATCTTAATTTTTTACCCTTACTACTAAATATGTATGGTTTGGACTATGATATCAAATACGCGGTTCAGATATAACAAATATTTTTTAAGGTTGTAATGATACTAAATATGCAAGAAATTATACGTAAAAACATAAAAAAGTACAAATGTAAATGTTGTTTTATAAATATGTGTATAAAATTATCTTTTAAGCTTACAACTCAGTAATTATCTTTTTAAACTTACAACTCATGCTTTTTCTTCTATAATAAATGCTGAATGGGGAGTATGGAGGTCAAACTACATTCGAATTTAGGCTTTTCAATCATCGATGGTATATTCCGGCAGTTTCTCGTATTTTTGTTTTGTCGACTCGTTATCAGTATCCACGAGCAAAACAGTATGAGAGTAGCCCATTGCGACCTGAGGTATTTTTATATTATCCATTTTGGGAACTTCCTTAGGAACAGTGGAAGACTTTTGAAACTCGCCTATACCTAGTTCTCCATAGGTAGGCGAAGCGCCCCAGGCGATTAGAGTATCATCCGCTGATATAATAATAGAAGTATTTCCGCATCCGATATCGGTTATATTCCAACCTTTAAAGAATTTTGTAAAAATAAACATTTAACCACATAAATGCTTCTAAAAATATTACCCGACAAATCCTGCACTGGTTTTGGATACATATTTGCTTCTCCCGTTTTTTTGTTCTGGCCAAATAGGAAAAGAACTCCGAGTTCATTGACAATGAGACTAAAAGTTGCTCCACAATATACGTTTCGTGCACCTCGTCCTTGAGTGTCAAAAAATTTTATTAAACGGGGTACCATTTCATCCTTTGGCTCAGCATGACCTAAACGCCCAAAGCCACCGAATCCCCAACTATACACACGCTTCTTTGAATCAACTGCAACCTGAAAACGGAAAATTTCAAATCATATACATACATATATGTTCATATGCCGCTGCTCTATAAAAATGTTTTCCAAACTTTTTGTATTTAAATTATTTGTAAGGTGAGATCAAAATCGATAGCCGTAGCCGAGTGGTTAAAGATGCATACTTCCACTCGGTGGGAAAAAGATTCCACATTTCGTGCGAGCAACATCTAAGGCCAGAAAAAATCCTACGACAGGCAAACCTCGAGTGTTTTTGCCATAAAAACGTTTCTCATAAAACCATTAGCCGTTCGGAAACGGCGTATAGTTATAACCAGTTGTGTTATAACCAGGGCCGAAAGAATAAGCAAAAAAAACGCGAATTTAAGAGTTTAGTAAGAATGCTAATAAATATGCTCGAAATAAATTTACACCCCGATTGCGATTGTCAACTAATAGTAGATACGGTTATCTCTTATTCGATTATCGCTTTTCCATGGTATTGTTAATGTCGATTTCTCGTTCAATAAGCGACTGCGAATAGTTTTTATGGCTCATTTTTCTACACGTGTTTGTTTGTAGACGGAAGAGCGACTATAAACTATTCACACGTACTTATTGAACGAGAAAACGACTTTGCAAATACGGGCCTATTCGAGGCACGTAATACATGCCGTACTGATGAAAAATGGCAACATTGTTGCAACTGCCCAACTGATAATACATTGCTAGAAATTCACACAGAACGTGATACTTTAATAATTCGCGAAACAGTGATTGCAACTCGAACAAGCCCTACCATCGACAATCGATAATCGACTAACAGTCGATTATCTACTACTAGTCGACACTCGCAATAGGGGTGTTAATTTTTTTCGAGCATATTTGTCGGCCGCTGTGGTGTAGTGGTAAGCAGTGCGCGCTTCCACTCCGCAACGCCTGGGTTCAAACCCTGGTCAAAGCAACATCGCAAAAAATATAGAAAAAAGGTTTTTTCTTAACAGCGGTCGTCCCTCGGCAGGCAATGGCAAACCTCCGAGTGTATTTCTGCCATGAAAAACAGCTTCTCATAAAAATGCAATCGCCGTTCGGAGCCGTTGTAAAACTGTAGGTCCCTCCGCTTTGTGTGACAACATCAAGGCGCACGCCACAAATCGGAGGAGAAGCTCGGCCAAACCCTAACATTTGTGTAAGCGCCAATCTATTATATTATTATTATTATATTTGCTAGCATTTTTACCAGCGTTTTAGTGCTTATCTAAACTCTTAAATTCGCGTGTTTTTTTGCTCAAGGATTGTAAACTTATAATTGACAATCAAGTGTTGCTGGATATTCTCAAATAACAAAGATCTGCACTGGTAATTTAAGTGGTGTGATTAGACGGTATTAAAAATTAGATATCTCAAGTGGTGTATGTTAACTTTTTTTTTAGTATTCAGGGTTATCTAGAAAATCTACGAATTCTGATGCCCGCTATGAATACGCAAAAAATTTGCTATAAGTGGATCCAAGTAAACTCGAAAATATCGTCGACAGCTTCGAATGCTGAACTTGATGATTCGAAATCAGCTAGTGCAAAGGAAACAATAGACATTTACGTATGTCATTTTGCTCACGCTTATCCAGCAGTGGCGACGGCCGAGCGAGCAAAGCACTAGACAGCGGTTTGAGAGATCCGAGTTTAAGTTCGAGTTCTCGAAAAAGAGAATAATACTTTTTTTTATTAATTTTTAAACTATTACTCACAACAATCTCTCGAAAAGAAGTAACATTATGTAATTTTGGAAAATCGACGTGGTAGCGCCCACTTATAACTACATATATGTACTAATTTATCTCATTAAGTCTAACTGAACATTATCGAAGACGTTTGAAATAGGGGTAAAACCCCTACTTACCATGTAACGGTAGTTTTCGGAAAGGCGAAATAACTATATTTAATACGTGCGCCGGGTATTTAATGTTCGGGTTCGCCCCAACTTAAGACTTCTTTACTTGTTTTACTTATGATCTAATAACGCCATACCATTTATCCTTCTGAGTTGTCATTCTTTTGTTTGAGACTAATAACAAATTACCTTTTTTTAAATATTTGAGATTGCCGGTTATTGGATTGTGCTTGTGGATATTTGGCAGCATGTACACACTAGCCCTTTCAAGACCATCTGAAAAGCCCAACGTGCAAAAATATCCTAGGCTTTTCTGTAGAATTTATAGCAATCTTTGATTTGAACTTTGAGTATAGAAAAAATATATTATTTGTTTTTGTTATTTTCGTGGCCTTGTAACAATTATATTCAAAAATTTTTATGAGCTCGAGGCCGTATTAAGTGCAAATTTATTGTGGAAAAGCAACAATAATTTGGAAAAATGGTAGAAGTGATAGCTATTTCGGAAATGTGGTGATTTCCGAACGCACAAAAGGAAAGTTCAGGAATGAAAAAATATGACAATATATTTTTTCCGTATTAAGTGCAAATTTATTGTGGAAAAGCAACAATAATTTGGAAAAATGGTAGAAGTGATAGCTATTTCGGAAATGTGGTGATTTCCGAACGCACAAAAGGAAAGTTCAGGAATGAAAAAATATGACAATATATTTTTTCCGTATTAAGTGCAAATTTATCACTTCTACCATTTTTTCAAATTATTGTTGCTTTTCCACAATAAATTTGCACTTAATACGGAAAAAATATATTGTCATATTTTTTCATTCCTGAACTTTCCGTTTGTGCGTTCAATACATTCTGCCTAATAAATTTTATCTACATTTATAACAAATACCTAGATCTTTAAAAGGTTATGGGCGACGTGAAAGATAATGGTATTCCGCAGTTCGCAGGCATCGGCTTCGATAATTGGCAGTTCAGAGTGGAAATGCAGTTTGAAGCGCTCAACTTGGCGGAGGTTTTAACGGGCCATCCTCCAAATGATGCAGCAGAGAAGGCAGAGTTTTTGAAAAAGGACAAGAAGGCCAAGGATCGCTTAGTGGGATTTGTACATAACGATTGCCTAGGATATATTCGGGACAATAAAACGGCCAGAGAAATGTGGGAAAATTTGCATATGGTATTTGCGAAGAAATCGATTATAAGCCAACTTTTAGTGCGAAAGCAGCTAGCAACGCTTCGTATTAAAGAAGACGAGTCTGTAGCGACCCATCTTGTTTTATTTGAAAATTTAGTAAGGCAACTGAAGACGGCGGGGGCTTTAGTAAGTGAAGAAGATCTGTTGGCTCAATTTTTCTTGACCTTACCTGAAAAGTTTGATCCACTGGTAACAGCATTACAAAATTTAAGCGAAGAAAAGTTGACTCTCAATTTCGTCAAAGAAAGGCTATTGGCTGAGGAAATTAGAATATCGGATCGTCAAAGAGATGACGGATGAGGGAAGTGTTTTAAATGTGGTAAATTTGGTCATCGAGCTAAAGATTGTAAGCAAGGTGAAGCTCGTAGTGCCGCTAAGAAAACTACAATTGAAAGAGTTTGTTTTGTTGCTGGTGGCGGAAATGATATGCGAGAAAAAGACAGTTTGAAAATGAAATTTAAACTGGATTCAGGTGCGAGTGACCATTTGGCCAAAGAGAAATGGTATTTTCGAGATATTTTTAAAATGCATAATCCAGTTTTCATAAATGTTGCTAAATATAATCAGTGCTTGATCGCTAAGTATTCAGGGAAAATAAGTGGAATAAGTAACAAAGGAGTCCAGCTTGTTATGAATGATGTTTTGTATGTACCAGAATTGCGTGACAACTTGTTATCAGTCCGAAAGCTGACGAATGCTGGTGTTGATGTAATATTCTGCAAAAATAAGACAAATATTATAAAGAATGAAGAATTGCTGGCGTCTGCGTACTTACGAGATGGACTATATGAAATTGAAGTAGGCATCGAACGTATCTCTGCATATACAGTTGTCCACAAAATAATAGGAGTGCGATATTTTGACCAGTTTTGGCTATTTGTCTTTTGTTTATTTAATGTTTATTATTTTTTTATAAAAGCCTAGCTGGCTATACAACAAACACCATATAAATTCAGATTTTAAACTTTGTATAAAAATTATAAAAATTTTGCAATTTTTCACCCAAATTTCAAACTTTTTAATCAGAATCTTTAGAAAAAATTCTGGTATGCAGTTTTGTAGCACATTCAATTCTAGTCTGAAGAAGTGCAAGTTTCAAGCGGCTAAAAAATTCCGTTGATTTTTGAGAATTTTTTTGGTTAAAGGTGTTTCACGTTTTTTCCATACAAAGTATGTCGACAATTTTCTTTTATATGGAGGACACTGCCAGCAAAAAAATTGCCAAAAATCAACGGAATTTTTTAGCCGCTTGAAACTTGCACTTCTTCAGACTAGAATTGAATGTGCTACAAAACTGCATACCAGAATTTTTTCTAAAGATTCTGATTAAAAAGTTTGAAATTTGGGTGAAAAATTGCAAAATTTTTATAATTTTTATACAAAGTTTAAAATCTGAATTTATACGGTGTTTGTTGTATATCCAGCTAGGCTTTTATAAAAAAATAATAAACATTAAATAAACAAAAGACAAATAGCCAAAACTGGTCAAAATATCGCACTCCTATTATTTTGTGGACAACTGTATATGTTATGAAGACAAAGTTGAGTTGTGGCACAAACGTTTTTAACACATTAGACAGCAAGCTTTTAATGAAGCGATAAATAAAGAAATGGTATGTGGCTTGAAATTAAAGGCGGAGAAATTCAAATTTTGTGATGTGTGCATAGAAGCAAAACATAGTCGTGATCCGTTTAATGGACATCGCGAACGAAGTAAAAGACCACTTGAGAGGATTCACTCAGATGTCTGTGGGCCAATTGATCCAGTTGCGTGGAATGGGTCAAGATATTTTGTATCGTTCATCGATGATTACACACATTTTGCGTTTGTGTATACTATCAAAAATAAGTCTGATGTTTTCAAAGCAATGATGGAATATGAAGCAATTGTAACTGCTAAACTCGGCTCTTTAATATTAACGGTCGATCAAGGACGAGAATACTGCTCCAAAGAACAAGAGGCTTGGTACAAACAAAAAGGAATTCAAGTTGAACAAACGGTTGCGTATTCCCCTCAACAAAATGGGGTTGCTGAACGTTTCAACAGAACATTAGTTGAAAAAGTGAGATCGTTGTTGATTGAGGCTAATATGCCGAAACGAATGTGGTGTGAAGCTGTGTATACTGCGGTTTATTTAATAAACAGGAGTCCAACAAAATCATTGAGTTGGTCAGCCATGCCCTCAGAGATGTGGTATGGTATCAAACCAGATGTTAACAAACTTAGAATTTTTGGCTGCAAGGCATATGCATGGATACCTAGTCAACAAAGAAAGAAAATTGATTCCAAAAGTCGTAATTCAGTCTTGGTTGGGTATGCTCCAAATGGATACAGACTTTGGGACATGAATATGAAGAAGATTTTAATTGCACGTGATGTGAAGTTTGACGAGACTGTTTTTCCTTTCAAACATGAAGTATGCAAAGAGTCACAAAATCAAGAATTACGTGTAATACGCAGGCACGAGCAAGAAGGGGATGATGAAAATGACGTTCTCGTGACAAATGAAGAAGTTCCACATACTGAAAGCAGTGTTTCTAAAAATTTTACATGTGAAGAAGATCAAGTTGAGTCTTGTAGAGAAAAGGAAGTGGCGAATGATTCATTTGAATATGCAGTAAATGATGATGATAACGCAGTTGAGCTCCCTTCGCATAATGACAGTAACTCTCCAGCTGAGATTACTTTAAGACGCAGCGAGCGGGAGCGCCAACGCCCACCTTATTCAGAAATCGCTGGTAGAGGTGATGCTGATAAATGGTTGGAGGCAGTTAACGATGAACTAAAGTCTATGAATAAAAACAAGGTCTGGGATATAATATATCCTCTGGAAGGCAGAAAGTTACTGAAGTCAAAATGGGTATTTCGGATAAAAGAGGACGAAAATGGTGTTCCAAAGCGTTACAAGGCACGTCTAGTGGTAAAGGGATTCCTACAAAAAGAAGGAATTGATTACAGCGAAACCTATGCTCCCGTGGCCAAACTTACGACGATAAGAGTTGTGCTGGCAGTTGGTGTGCATGAACATCTATTATTTCATCAACTTGATGTAAAAACTGCTTTTTTACATGGTGATTTAGAAGAAGAGTTGTATATGGCAATACCAGAAGGGGTTGAAGTGGAACCAGGTAAAGCCTGCAAACTTAGAAAATCTATTTATGGATTAAAGCAAGCCCCAATATGTTGGATTTAGAAGTTCAACAAATAATTACTACAACTTGGCTTTACAAGATCAAACCATGATTATTGCTTATACACAAAATTTTCTTGTGATTGTTACTTAATCGTTATTATGTATGTTGATGATTTGCTTATTGCTGGAAAAGAAGTTTCCTCAATTACTTGGTTGAAAAGTATCTTAAGTAAAAAATTCGAAATGTCCGATTGTGGTGAATTGAAATATTTTCTTGGCATTAAAATTGAGAATTTTAGTAATCATATTGAATTATCACAAGAAGCCAGTATTGATAAAGTACTGATTAAGTTTGGTATGGCAGACTGCAATCCTGTGAGAAGTCCAATGGAAAAAGGTTTGCAACTACTACAAAAGAAAGAACCAAGTTACCTCAATAAACCTTACAAAGAAATGTTGGGAAGCCTAATGTATATTCTGCTTTGTGCAAGACCTGACATCTGTTATCCTGTTGGATATATGGGCAGATATCAACAAAACCCAACTGAAGAGCACTGGCAATGTCTTAAAAGGATTTTAAGATATCTTAAACGAACAAAAGGAAAGAAAATAGTCTTCAAGGAAACTTCAGATAAACCTCTTATCGGATTTGTGGATGCAGATTGGGCAAGCGATGCAACAGATCGCAAATCAGTAAGTGGTTTTATATTCCAAGTTTATGGGTGTACTGTTTCATGGTCGAGCAAGAAGCAAGTAACTGTTGCTCTTTCCTCAAGTGCATCGGAGTATGTTGCCCTAAGCGCAGCTGTATCAGAAGCAATTTGGTTACTTGGTTTGCTTAAAGATCTTCAACAAACAAACAATCAGCCAGTTGAAATATTTGAAGACAATAGAGGTTGTATTGGAATGGCGAATGCATTTGATTCAAGAAAGGCGAAACATATTGACATCAAGCACCATTTTATGAGATGAAGTTGCAAAAGGCATAGTAAAGCTGAATCCAATTCATACAGAAGACCAACTTGCAGATATATGCACTAAGGCTTTAGATGCAACTAGTTCTAATAAATTTTGTTTTAAGCTAGGATTGCAAGATTGAGAAGGGGAGTAGAATTTATAGCAATCTTTGATTTGAACTTTGAGTATAGAAAAAATATATTGCCATATTTTTTCATTCCTGAACTTTCCTTTTGTGCGTTCAATACATTCTGCCTAATAAATGTTATCTACATTTATAACAAATACCTAGATCTTTAATATTTTCAGACGAGGAAGCCAGTTTCACGACATGATTCAATAATAAATGGTTAGATAATTATAGAAAGCCGCGGTTTGACACTCCCTTACAAATGGTTGCATTTACAAATGTCCGAGAAAGGGGAAGAATGAAAAACCTTGGTGCGAAAATGGTAGTAGAAAAGTACGCCAAGTAGACAATTAGTAGTGAAATTTCTCTTGTAAATTCTAATGTATTTGCAGAAAATTTGGCATTTTAAACGAAATATCAAAAGAAATACTGAACAAAATATTAAGATATCTACGTGAATTATGTAATTCATGTACTAATTACGGGTATAAAACCTGAAAAAAGGGATCACAGTTAAAATAAAACTTCTATGAGTTTTATGTACACATCGAATTTAAAAACAGTTTATTGGTGGTATTATCACTTGCGAAGCGGATGAATTTGTCGAAAAGAACGGTTTGGCGAAGCTATTTAAGGGGCAGAGAAGACATTAAGAATGCACAAAAAGCTATGCTTCCTATTCCCACGTAAGCTACACTTTCTCAAGTAAATTTTCAAAGAAGCAGCACGGTGCCACTGCTAAAGGAACGGTGCGAGAGAGACAACTGTCAGTTTATCGGACCTTTAATTATTGAATCATGGTTTCAAGCTACATACAAGAGAGCGCCTTTGAGTATGATGGAGCCTGTTTGATCATCCTCGCTAAAAATCGAGAACAAACGAACGCCACACTCGACCACTATGTGTTGGATCGAGCTTGTTTGATCACCCTCATTAAAAATTGAGCACAAGCGAACACCACACTCGGACACCCGCAGCTAGACCGAAAATTTTTGTAACTAATGAAACGTATACTCGAGTTATGCCTAAAATTTTTAAATGGAAGTGCAGGACAACCAAATTTACGCTGAAGATAACTGTCGCCAATATCACAATATATACAGTAATAAACCTTTTTGAGTACTCCTCGGGGGTAAGATCTGATCAGGGTTGATAATGAGGAGTATGAATTTTGCTGATTCAGAGATGTATACAAAATTACTGTGGTATAAAAGGGAGCAACAACCGTACTATGGCAAAGTTGCACAAGATATGACTGTGTAATAGTCACAAAAATTAATTACATAGGTGTAAAAAAATTGCAAATTATTCTCTATTACTAAAGATACTAATACAGATTATCATAGTTCAATGTTTAATTTGTTATATTACATCGTAAATGATAATGAACTGTTAAATGCTGAACACGCTAGTACTTAAACCATCTTTACGTAAAAATACAGCTCTGGTTCACCTTATTTGCTGTTTTTCTGTGTGGTGATTTTTTTTTATAATTTTTCATATAACTTTAATAGATAATTGATATTTATTTCCTAATATTCAGATATCCAGCTTGTAGCCAGAGGCAGTGGCATGTGAGGCTCGCTAAAATCTACTCTTGTTGTAGCAGCTCCGGGTAATGGACCATTGCATGTGCTAGCTGAACTTATGACCACCATAACCAACGGAGTCTCCAAGCAAATGCATTTCCTGAATTTATACGGTAGCAATTCATAGCAATTACCATTATATGTGTGCTCACACTTGGGTGTGGATGAACTGTTTGGGCAGATGCGCTGGCAGGCATTGGAGTCTGTAAAACTATACACCTTTCGTTTTTTTTTAAATAAAGACATATATAAATATATTCCGAAGTTTAGAATTTTAATTGATAAATTCACAAAATAACACGAACTTTTTCCTTCGCAGCCATTTGTTTAGGTAAAATTTTCTTGCATTGTCGCTGTTGTCGTTTCATATCCCCACACCGCAGGAATAATTTTTTTAAGGCACATGCGCTTTTCTTTAAATTACACGCCAGATGCTAACTAAAAAAGAATGTATGCAATTTGAAAGCATAATAAAAATATAATTACAATGGAAATTTTTTTAATTTTAAACATACAGCGCCGGACAAAAGTATTGGCACAGAGAATTTTTCGCAATATCTGCAGTTTTTTATTCTAATTTATTTTCGATAATTTTTTATAAAAATATGCTACACCAAAAAACATAACTTCAGGCCAATATACCAAATACCAAATTATGTAGGACTAATACTTTCGAAGATACTTGCAATTTTAGCAAAAAATGTATTAATTAATGTATTTATTAAGCACACCGAACTTTAATGGACTTGGGCGAGCCTAAGATATTGACTAAAAACTGTCATCTTTTACACAGATTGTTTTTAGAGCATAATGAACCATATTTTTGCTATTACCAATCAAAATTATAAAAACCGGATTTTCGGCCCAAGCTACTGTACATTTAAGTACACTCCATTCCGTGCTATAATTACGGTTTGAGTTTTCCAATTTATAGAATCAAGCGATAATTATGTATTTATTTATTGATATTATTCCTAATTAAGAACTGATGTTATACATAACTTTTGTTCAGAAGTAACGCATAATTATACACTGAGGAAAAAAACGCGTTGTAAAAATTAAAATTTTTTATTTGATTACCGTATAAAAATGTTCGTATTTAAATCAAGTGAAAAATGTTCAAAATTGAAAATTTCCATTATACATACAATACGTATAATATAAATGAAGGGGTTAGAATCAAAACGATCTATGTAGGTTTGACATTGTTTTGAGATAATTAAAATTAAAGCTGATTACTTATTGTAAATTCTGGGTAAATTCATTTGAAATGATTATTACCCGGACAATAGATGGCACTACAATATCCGAAATGACTTGGATCTCTTTGTCACCAAATAAACACTATATTTAACTATACAAATATGGGTACAACTTATATTTAAAAAAAATGTCACTTAGACCCTTATCATTCTAACCCCTTCAAATCTTCTTCTTTTTTGGCGCTGTAACCGCCTAAGCGATTTTGGCCGAGTTCAGCAAAGCACGCCCGTCGTTTCTCCTCTGTGCCAACTGACGCCAATTGGAAACGCCAAGTGAAGCCAAGTCCTTCTCCACCTGATCTTTCCATCGCAGTGGGGGCCTCCCTCTTCCTCTGCTACCACCAGCGGGTTCCGAGTTGAATACTTTCAGAGCTGGAGCGTCGGTGTCCATTCGAACGACATGACCAAGCCAGCGGAGCCGCTGTATTTTAATTCGCTGCACTATGTCTATGTCGTTGTAAAGCTCATACAGCTCATCGTTCCATCGTCTGCGGTACTCGCCGTCGCCAACGCGTAAAGGCCCGTAAATCTTCCGCAAAATCTTTCTCTCAAACACTCCAAGAGCCGCCTCATCGGATGTTGTCATTGTCCATGCTTCTGCGCCATATACCAGCACGGGCATGATGAGTGACTTATAGAGCGTGGTTTTCGTACGTCGAGAGAGGACTTTACTCCTGAATTGCCTACTCAGTCCAAAGTAGCACTTGTTGGCAAGAGTGATTCTACGTTGGATTTCAATGCTGACATTATTATCGGTGTTAATGCTGGTTCCCAAGTAAACGAAATTCTCTACTTTCTCGAAATTGTAACTGTCAACAGTGACGTGGGTGCCAAGGCGCGAATGTGCTGACTGTTTGTTTGATGACAGGAGATACTTCGTCTTGTCCTCGTTTACCACCAGACCCATGCGCTTTGCTTCCCTATCCAACTTGGAAAAGGCAGAACAGACTTCGCGGTTTTTGTTACCGATGATGTCGATGTCATCGGCATAAGCCAGCAATTGCACGCTCTTGTAGTAAATTGTTCCTGAGCGGTTCAGTTCTGCTGCTCTTATTATCTTCCCCAACATCAGATTAAAGAAGTCACATGAAAGGGAGTCGTCCTGTCTGAAACCCCGTTTTGTGGCGAAGGGCCCCCTTCAAATATTCAAATATTCAATTCAAATACGCCCGTATTAAAATTAAGCATTTTTCACTAAACGGATGGCGTTTTGGACGTCTCGGATGCTTTTTCATATGTAATTAAGAAAGTATATGTATACAAAGCATGCACAGCGGTGACAACACATACACACATACATGGTACATGTTTATCTGTACAAATGAACTAATCGCGCGCTGTGATGTTGATTAAAACTCAACATTTGAAAACACATTTACATGTATGGCTGTAGCTGAGTGTGCAAAGACGCTTGATACAATTGGTCGCTGCCAAGAGGGTCCGGGTTCAATTACCATTAGACGGAACATAAAATTATTATTTTTTTCTTCTTAGCATCTGTGAACTTCACAACGACATATTTTATAACGTACACACTCAAATTTAAAACGAGTTCGGTTGGTGCTCTTTCATATGCGTATTTTTTTTTTTAATTTAGCACGTTTTTTTAATTCCAAATTTTTTTCCCTCAGTGTATATATTTTATCCTCGAAACTGAAATATACTAAAGGCCTGTGCCAATTGATGTAAAGAGTGTGTGTGAATCGGTAACAAAGTTCGCTGCGAATAAATTTTTGACAAGTATGAGGTGAATGAAACTTGACAACCGCAAAGATTGTTGATGTGTATAATTTTTCTGCCCCAAATTTAAGCAAAAACAATAAAATATTAGGAAGTGGAGTTTCCGGTATTACACAATATTAAATATTTGTTGTAAATAAAACTCTTTGTTTCAAAAGCTTTAATTGATAAAAATTAAATTGACAATGATGATAGATGTTTTCTTAAAATATTCATTGCACTTCAATTTATAATATTTTGTTCTGCGGTTGCCAAAAATTTACTGCTGCCAAAAAAGATTTCATTTCACACAGCAGATTGGCAAAACTGTCTCACCATAGTAAAAATATTATCATTGACGGATAAAACTAAAAATTTTACATTTCCCGTTGTGAATACGAACGTCACATGGGGTTAGGTAAAATTTTGACAGCATATATGTAAATATGTATGCACAATATTGTTTGAAGGTAATAGAGTGAAAATCAAAATGGAAGCTGAAAAAAGAACAAAAAAGCGTACGCTACTAGCAAGTTGCAAAATAAATATAAATTTTAACAATTTCAGCAACACACAAAAATAGAGCTTTTGCACGAGTGTTTGTTTGGTTTTTTGAACTGTCAAAATTTTGTTTTGCATTTGGCACAGCAAAATTCAATTTATTTGTACACCATAGTAACCAATTGGTGAAAAACTGCGAAAAGGTTTATTACTAGGGCAACCCAAAATATGTTCGGGCATGTTTTTTGTTAGGCATGTTAGCAACACGCTGATGAAATGCTTAAACGTATTTCAGCATATCGTGCAGTAAATGCATATTTTCGGATACTTTGTGCTGCGTTGTTAGGTTTAGAACTAATAATAAAAATTTCTGAAATTGTGTCGAAAATGAAATCAAAGTGCACGTTTACATCGTGTTTATATTAAATTTGTTATGTGTGAGAAAGGTAATACTACATATTTATGTATATGTTTCGCTCTTGACAGATGAGTTGTCCCGACGCTGACCCGCCATGGCGCGCCGTTATAATTTCGATTGGCAAACAGTTAACAAAGATTTCATCAAACGCAAGTAACTGTGTTTTGTTATGGAAACCTTTATTATTACTAGTACCAGGTTACGCAGCGAGATACAAAACGTGGTTCGGTTACAGGCTACATATTACTACTACAAGTACCAGGGCAAAGTTACGTAGAGGGAGGCAATTGTCACCTCCTAGGACAACTCCATGTTAAATGCGACAGCATGAAGCATTGGTGGTAGATTTGCGAGGTACCGGTATTCGACTCCAAAACTCCCGACTAGTACTTTCCGCTGCAGGGTACATATGTATCTACAAACATGCACAGTATGAATTCCTATGTGAAACAATTTGTGAATTAGATTCCATGTACTTTCATACATAGTATGTTTTAAAAACAAATTCAATAAATATGAATTATTAAACATAAATATTTATGTATATACACTTCTATGAAATTTAGAACATTTTAGGTACTGCAAATAAAGCTAAAGGTATTTTTGTGCAGCACATACTACATAAATGAAATTTAAAAGCATATCTTATGGCTTATAATGATTTTAAAAGCATTTTGGGGAGCATATATTTAAAATTTATTGGCATATTTTAGGCGCTTAAAATTTGTTTTTAGTAGCATATTTTGGGTTACCCTATTTATTACTATATATCAGGGGCGGGCAAGGCCGAAAAGAGCCACATCCCAGCAAACATTGAGGTTAGTTATCGATTAGAGAATGATTGGAGAACTAGCCACATTCTCCAATCTCAAACTTAAGAGAACGACTCGAAAAACTATCGAGAATCATAGCGATCTCTACAAAAATGGGACATAGTTCTCGACTCGAGAAAATATTAATTCTCTAATCGAATTCTAATGTTGATCTCTAATCGGATTCGAATGTGAATTTCAAACTGCTCTTTTGCTTTAATAAACAACACGCTTTGTTTGTAAAATTTCTGTTGAATGTATTTGCAATAAAAGAATAATTAATTACTTGGACTTAAACATTATTTATGATTCATCCATTTGAAATATTGCCTTTACATTTATTTGAACTTGCGTTGTTTCCCTAATCGTTCTCGAATCGAATTCTAATGTAGTTCTCTAACTTCGTCATCGACTCGAGAACAATTATAGAATTACCCTTGAAATTAAAAACATTAATTTTATTTTTATTCTAATCTTCGTAAGATAGATATTAAAGAAAAATAAAAAGATCCCTTTGGCCAAATTTTCAAAATCTGGTTATACGTCAGTTAAAGCCGTTCGTAACAGTTCTGATAAATGTTGGTTAGTCAATAGGTACGTTCGTTTAAAATCTCCAGTAAAAAATGTCCAACAGCAAAATTCCGGCGAAATATCATCTCTTCTTTCACAAGAGAAAAATATCCAAAATATACGCGAGCAGAAAATTTTCAGAAACTTGCAAGCTAGACGAACAGCTGATAGAGATTTTGTTTACATTCAAAAGTATAAAATTGAAAACGTAAGAAAACAAATTCCGAAGTCCTATCCTGACACAGTTCACCGACTAAACGAGTAATTACTTCTTACAAATTTAATTAGTCAGATTTTACTGTTTTAACTTCCAAACCATCAAATTCAATTTAGGGATTTGCGTAAATTCCAACCAGTTGTTTTTGATCAGCTGTTTTCTTGTTGGCAAATCGCTGTTGGATAAAATTTTTCCAGCAGAAAGTAGCAACTTTCCCTCAAAATGAAATGCCATTTTTCTCTCTCAATTTACCCTACTTTGAAAGTTTGTTGCGTACGCGAACACAACAAGCTGATAGTTTCATAACTTTCAATAATTATCAGGTACGCGAATGCAACTAATTGTGAACGGTATTTTGACTTTACAAAATTTATTTTAGAGTACCAAGACTCACAATTACGCTACGCGTACCCTGCAGCCGACATCGACCGAATTGTGCTCGGCTGATATCGGCTATATGCGGGCGATATGAATAAACACTGGTGATTATAGTTCTGTTCGCTATGCAAATGCCAGTAAGAGTTTGCCAGTAGCAAAATTCAGAGAATAAAAGTGTGTTTGCATTGTTCAACTTTGCGTTCAACATTTGCGTTCAACTCAGCGCAGGGTTGCACGAAAAAAAGGTGAAAGGCTAAAAATATCAAAATATGAAAAAATATCAAAATATTCGCCATAAAAAGGTGTTTGCATTGTTCAACTTTGCATTCAACTTTTGGTTGAATGGCCTTTCAACTAATCGCTTTCAACAAAGTTGGTCGCCAGCCAACATTTAGCCATTCAACTTTTTTTTCGTGCAACCCTGCGTTGAGTTGAACGCAATTGTTGAACGCAAAGTTGAATAATGCAAACACTGCTTAAGGTATCTTAAAGCCTAAACAGACGGCAGCGTTGACCAGGATTAACTTGGACTTAATCCGGATTAACTGCAGTTAATTCACGAGTTGATCCGGATCAACGCTGCCGTCTGTTTATGCATTTACTCTCCCAAAGGGAGAAACTTCCTAAGTTTTGCGCGAACAGGAATTAGCAAACATTTGCAAGCTTCCCCGCCAACTGGCGTCCACGGTTGCATTTCGAACATAATACATTTTTTTAATTATTTCAGGTGGAAACAAAACAGGACCTATACGTATATTTCTTCTTATTCTGCCTTTCTGTGGACTTTCGGATTTCCTATATTCCAGTGGTGTCGACTGCGTTCCGATTACGAATACAGCTTTTTCAGCCGAGTACCTTTCAAATATTTGGAATTAATTACATTAATTGAATAAACAAATATTTGCATACTTCTATCATTGGTAAATCGCAACAAGATTGTTCATTTTTAAATTTAACGAACTTGTTGATTCAAATTAATGTTGACAAAAGTGCAAACGTGTGCCACAATCAGTGTTGCCACTTTGTGAGTAATTCCTCAAAACGTGAGGAATTTCGAGTGCGCTTGAGTATTTTTTGAGGATTTTTATTTCGAGGAATTTTTGAGGAATTTTCTGTCGATATATTTGCATATAACAAATGCAGCCATGTTTTGCACAAGAGAGTTGTTAAATCGCTCTGGAAATTTTTGAACAAAAAGCTTTCCGAAGTTTTATAAAGAGCGAAATACACGAAATAGATCGTTATATTTTTAACTTATTTTGAACTTGCAAAATCTCCATAACGAATGGAGGGAACACGCATTGTTCGATCATAAGAATATTCATATTGATTCTTCATAAGATCCAAAAAAGTTAGTTAGTTAGTAGTTTTTGAACTAAAAGATTCTTAAGGTTCTTATACCATTCTCAATTAAAAAATGTTATATCTGCATTACTAATATATCCCTTTTCTAATGATTCAGTAGAACGTATATTTAGTAGTTTAAAAATGTGTAGGACTGACTTGAGGACCATATTGAGCACTGATATAGTTGCAGCAATATTATATACAAACCAAGGCATAAAAAACAACGGTGATAAATACTTTGTTTGAAACGCAAGAACAAATGTACCGATTGAATTTGAGAATGTATTTAATTTTTATTCTAAGTACCTGTAAATAGTATGCAGTGCACAATACTCATATCTGTAATAAAAATTTAGAGTAATTTGTTCGGATTTTGAGGATTTTTCGTTTGTTTTTGAGGAATTTGGTAATTTTTTGTGGCCACACTGGCCACAATTCTGCTTGCTAATTCTTGCTGGCAAAAATTTTCCCAGCACGAATTTGCAACTTCCCCTCCAAATGAAATGTCAAAATTGTGCTCTCTCCTTGCTGGGTTTTTGGCCAAACGAACACGATTTGGTAACAATACAACAACTTGTACAAGTTTTTTTGCATAGCGAGCACGATTTATATGAGCGCTCTCACACATAAACCGATAACTGAACCGGCATCGGCCGTTGACGTCCGTCAGTGACGATAAATTCAAACATGTTTGTTTTTCTCGTCCGATGTCAGGTGAAAAGTACCAAAATGGACTGCGAAAAATTAACTTATTCGATGCAAAAAAAAATACCTATATCACATGTTTCTTCTTCTTCTTCTTATTTTTTGGCGCTGTAACCGCCTAAGCGATTTTGGCCGATTTCAGTAAAGCACGCCAGTCGTTTCTCCTCTGTGCCAACTGACGCCAATTGGAAACGCCAAGTGAAGCCAAGTCCTTCTCCACCTGATCTTTCCATCGCAGTGGAGGCCTCCCTCTTCCTCTGCTACTACCAGCGGGTTCCGAGTTGAATACTTTCAGAGCCGTATGAGTTTTGAGGATATGCCAAATTCAGACATAGCGGCGTATAGGCAACTCCTTTTAGTGCTGTCAAAAGCGGCTTTAAAGTCGACAAATAGGTGGTGAGTGTCGATCCTTTTCTCGCGGGTCTTTTCCAAGATTTGGCGTATTGTGAATACCTGGTCTATGGTGGATTTGCCAGGTCTAAAGCCACACTGATAAGACCCAATCAGTTCATTGACGGTGGGCTTCAGTCTTTCACACAATACGCTCGATAAAACCTTGTAAACTATGCTTAGAAGGCTGACCCCGCGGTAGTTGGCGCGAATGGCGGGGTCACCTTTCTTGCGGATTGGGCAGAGCACACTTAAATTCCAGTCGTCGGACATGTGTTCATCTGACCATATTCTGCACAAGAGTTGATGCATGCACCTTATCAACTCCTCGCCGCCGTACGTGAATAACTCAGCTGGCAGGCTGTCGATCCAGCAGCTTTGTTGTTTTTCAGCGGCGTTATTGCTATACGCGCCTCGTCATAGTCAGGCGGTGGAACGTCGACTCCGTCATCATCGACTGCGGGCTCGGGTTCTTCTTCTCCACAACTTTCCGTGCTGCTACCATTTAGTAGGGCGGAAAAGTGTTCCCTCCATAATTTAAGTACGCTCTGGACATCAGTTACTAGGTCGCCATTATTGTTCTTACAGGAGTACGCCCCGGTCTTGAAACCTTCCGTAAGTCGCCTAACTCTCTGGTAAAATTTTCGGGCATTCTTCCTGTCGGCCAGCATTTCAAGCTCTTCGCACTCACGTATTTCGGCCTCTCTCTTCTTATTGCGGCAAATACGTCTCGCTTCCCTCTTCAGATCCCTATAGCGGTCCCACATAGCGCACGTTGCGCCCGATCGCAGCATGGCCCTGTAGGCGGCATCTTTTTTCTCTGCAGCTTCCTGACACTCATCGTACCAGTTGTTCTTTCGGGCTCGCTGAAATCCGACTACTTCTTCGGCGGCGGTACTCAATGAGCGGGAAATGTGGTTCCACTGCTCGAATATGTTGGTTTGTTGAAGAGTGCTCTTTGAGAGCAGGTGTGAGAGCCGAGTAGCGAAAGCGCTGGCTGTCTGTTTTGATTGCAGCTTTTCGACGTTAAGCTTTCCTTGCATACTTGGGCGCACATTTTTTGCTGCACAGAGGCGGGTGCGTATCTTGGCTGCAACAAGTTAGTGGTCCGGGTCGATGTTTGGGCCTCGGAGTGTGCGTACGTCTAAAACACTGGAAGCGTGCCTTCCGTCTATCACAACATGATCGAGTTGGTTTCTCGTTTTTCGATGTTAATTAAAATTTATCAAAATATTTCACTGCTTACAAAATTGTAATGAAAACTAGATTTGTGCGTACAAATACGGTCGGCGAATAATCTGGTTAAGGGTGCGCATCAGTTCGGACGGTCAAATTGTTCGGCCGAAATCGGTCGGCCTATCGGATGCAATGTGCGCCTAGCGTTATACATCGTACCAAAAATTTAAAATATACGGCACGCAGCTGTTTTCAACAGAGGAAACTTGAAATCTGGTACTTGTTGCCGGAATTCAAGCAACGGCAACGCTTTATGTTGTATTTCCAGTGCCTTATCTTCTTTTAATTCCAGAAACTCCAACTCTTGTTCGCTTTTCGTAAAAAAAAAGAGTA